>NW_027479383.1:0-136655 GCF_051014685.1 Ptiloglossa arizonensis
CGCAAAATTTCTGTTGCATCTGAAAGTAGAAACTCGCCCTATTACAACGGTATGCGTACTTCTCCCTAGGCCGTTCTAGTCATTCGTTTCGAAATTTTGAGTTTCTCAAGCGTTCTTTATCTCAAACTGCCATATCTCGCGAACGGATTGACCAATCCGCAAAATTTCTGTTGCATCTGAAAGTAGAAAACTCGCCCGATTACAACGGTATGTGTAGTTTTCCCCTAGGCCGTTCTAGTTATTCGTTTCGAGCATCAGAACTGCGAAAATTTTGAGTTTCTCAAGCGTTTCTTACATCCAAACTGCCATATCTCGCGAACGGATTGACCAATCCGCATAATTTCTGTTGCATCTGAAAGTAGAAACTCGCCCGATTACAGACGGTATGCGCACTTTTCCTCCTAGGCCGTTCTAGTTATTCGTTTCGAGCATCAGAACTGCGAAAAATTTTGAGTTTCTCAAGCGGTTTCTTACATCAAAACGGCCATATCTCGCGACCGGATTGACCAATCCGCAAAATTTTTTGTTGCATTTGAAAGTAGAAACTCGCCCGATTACAACATTATGCGCACTTTTCCCCTAGGCGGTTCTAGTTATTCGTTTCGAGCATCAGAACTGCGAAATTTTGAGTTTCTCAAGCGTTTCTTACCTCCAAACTGCCATATCTCGCGAACGGATTGACCAATCCGCAAAATTTCTGTTGCATCTGAAAGTAGAAACTCGCCCGATTACAACGTATGTGTAGTTTTCCCCTAGGCCGTTCCAGTTATTGGTTTCGATCATCAGAACTGCGAAAATTTTGAGTTTCTCAAGCGTTTCTTACATCCAACAGCCATATCTCGCGAACGGATTGACCAATCCGCAAAATTTCTGTTGCATTGTGAAAGTAGAAACTCGCCCGATTACAACGGTATGCGCAACTTTTCCCCTAGGCGGTTCTAGTTATTCGTTTCGAGCATCAGAACTGCGAAAATTTGAGTTTCTCAAGCGTTTCTTACCTCCAAACTGCCATATCTCGCGAACGGATTGACAAATCCGCAAAATTTCTGTTGCATCTGAAAGTAGAAACTCTTCCGATTACAACGGTAGGTGTAGTATTCCCCTAGGCGTTCTAGTTATTCGTTTCGAGCATCAGAACTGCGAAAATTTGAGTTTCTCAAGCATTTCTTACTTCCAAACTGCCACATCTCGCGAACGGATCCGACCAATCCGCCAAATTTCTGTTGCATCTGAAAGTAGAAACTCGCCCGATATACAACGGTAAGCGCACTTTGCCTCTAGGCCGTTCTAGTTATTCGTGTCGAGCATCAGAACTGCGAAAATTTTGAGTTTCTCAAGACGTTTCTTAATTCCAAACTGCCACATCTCGCGAACGGATTGACAATCTGCAAAATTTTTGTTGCATTTGAAAGTAGAAACTCGCCCGATTACAACGGTATGCGCACTTTTGCCCTAGGCCGTTCTAGTTATTCGTTTCGAGCATCAGACTGCGAAAATTTTCAGTTTCTCAAGCGTTTCTTAATTCCAAACTGCCACATCTCGCGAACGGATCGACGAATCCGCAAAATTTCTGTTGCATCTGAAAAGTAGAAACTCGCCCTATTACAACGGTATGCGTAACTTCTCCCCTAGGCCGTTCTAGTCATTCGTTCGAGCATTCGTTTCGAGCATCAGAACTGCGAAAATTTTGAGTTTCTCAAGCGTTTCTTAACTCCAAACTGCCACATCTCGCGAACGGATTGACCAATCCGCAAAATTTTTGTTGCATTTGAAAGTAGAAACTCGCCCGATTACAACGGTATGCGCACTTTTCCCCTAGGCCGTTCTAGTTATTCGTTTCAAGCATCAGAACTGCGAAAATTTTGAGTTTCTCAAGCGTTTCTTACATCCAAACGGCCATATCTCGCGAACGGATTGACCAATCCGCATAATTTCTGTTGCATCTGAAAGTAGAAACTCGCCCGATTACAACGGTATGTGTAGTTTTCCCCTAGGCCGTTCCAGTTATTCGTTTCGAGCATCAGAACTGCGAAAATTTTGAGTTTCTCAAGCGTTTCTTACATCCAAACTGCCATATCTTGCGAACGGATTGACCAATCCGCATAATTTCTGTTGCGTCTGAAAGTAGAAACTCGCCCGATTACAACGGTATGCGCACTTTTCCTCTAGGCCGTTCTAGTTATTCGTTTCGAGCATCAGAACTGCGAAATTTTGAGTTTCTCAAGCGTTTCTTACATCCAAACGGCCATATCTCGCGAACGGATTGACCAATCCGCAAAATTTTTGTTGCATTTGAAAGTAGAAACTCGCCCGATTACAACATTATGCGCACTTTTCCCCTAGGCGGTTCTAGTTATTCGTTTCGAGCATCAGAACTGCGAAAATTTTGAGTTTCTCAAGCGTTTCTTACCTCCAAACTGCCATATCTCGCGAACGGATTGACCAATCCGCAAAATTTCTGTTGCGTCTGAAAGTAGAAACTCGCCCGATTACAACGGTATGTGTAGTTGTCCCCTAGGCCGTTCCAGTTATTGGTTTCGAGCATCAGAACTGCGAAAATTTTGAGTTTCTCAAGCGTTTCTTACATCCAAACTGCCATATCTCGCGAACGGATTGACCAATCCGCAAAATTTCTGTTGCATCTGAAAGTAGAAACTCGCCCGATTACAACGGTATGCGCACTTTGCCTCTAGGCCGTTCTAGTTATTCGTGTCGAGCATCAGAACTGCGAAAATTTTGAGTTTCTCAAGCGTTTCTTACCTCCAAACTGCCATATCTCGCGAACGGATTGACCAATCCGCAAAATTTCTGTTGCATCTGAAAGTAGAAACTCGCCCGATTACAACGGTATGTGTAGTTTTCCCCTAGACCGTTCCAGTTATTCGTTTCGAGCGTCAGAACTGCGAAAATTTTGAGTTTCTAAAGCGTTCCTTATATCCAAACTGCCATATCTCGCGAACGGATTGATCAATCCGCAAAATTTCTGTTGCATCTGAAAGTAGAAACTCGCCCGATTACAACGGTATGCGTACTTCTACCCTAGGCCGTTCTAGTCATTCGTTTCGAGCATCAGAGCTGCGAAAATTTTGAGTTTCTCAAGCGTTTCTTACCTCCAAACTGCCATATCTCGCGAACGGATTGACCAATCCGCAAAATTTCTGTTGCATCTGAAAGTAGAAACTCGCCCGATTACAACGGTATGTGTAGCTTTCCCCTAGACCGTTCCAGTTATTCGTTTCGAGCATCAGAACTGCGAAAATTTTGAGTTTCTCAAGCGTTTCTTATCTCCAAACTGCCATATCTCGCGAACGGATTGACCAATCCGCAAAATTTCTGTTGCATCTGAAAGTAGAAACTCGCCCGATTACAACGGTATGTGTAGTTTTCCCCTAGGCCGTTCCAGTTATTCGTTTCGAGCATCAGAACTGCGAAAATTTTGAGTTTCTCAAGCGTTTCTTACTTCCAAACTGTCACATCACAGCTCGCAACGGATCGACCAATCCGCAAAATTCTGTTGCATCTGAAAGTAGAAACTCGCCGATTACAACGGTATGCGCACTTTGCCCTCTAGGCCGTCTAGTTAATTCGTGTCGACATCAGAACTGCGAATATTTTGAGTTTCCTCAGCGTTTCTACCTCACAAACTGCCATATCTCGCGAAACGGATTGGACCAATCCGCAAAATTCTGTTGCATCTGAAAGTAGAAAGCTCGCCGATTACACGGCATGTGTAGATTCTCCCCTAGCCGTTCTAGTATTCGTTTCGAGCATCAGAACTGCGAAAATTTTGAGTTTCTCCAATCGTTTCTTAATTCAAACTGCCACATCTCGCGACGGATCGACCAATCCGCAAAATTTCTGTTGCATCTGAAAGTAGAAACTCGCCCGATTACAACGGTAAGCGCACTTTGCCTCTAGGCCGTTCTAGTTATTCGTTTCGAGCATCAGAACTGCGAAAATTTTGAGTTTCTCAAGCGTTTCTTACATCCAAACGGCCATATCTCGCGAACGGATTGACCAATCCGCAAAATTTTTGTTGCATTTGAAAGTAGAAACTCGCCCGATTACAACATTATGCGCACTTTTCCCCTAGGCGGTTCTAGTTATTCGTTTCGAGCATCAGAACTGCGAAAATTTTGAGTTTCTCAAGCGTTTCTTACCTCCAAACTGCCATATCTCGCGAACGGATTGACCAATCCGCAAAATTTCTGTTGCATCTGAAAGTAGAAACTCGCCCGATTACAACGGTATGTGTAGTTGTCCCCTAGGCCGTTCCAGTTATTGGTTTCGAGCATCAGAACTGCGAAAATTTTGAGTTTCTCAAGCGTTTCTTACATCCAAACTGCCATATCTCGCGAACGGATTGACCAATCCGCAAAATTTCTGTTGCATCTGAAAGTAGAAACTCGCCCGATTACAACGGTATGCGCACTTTGCCTCTAGGCCGTTCTAGTTATTCGTGTCGAGCATCAGAACTGCGAAAATTTTGAGTTTCTCAAGCGTTTCTTACCTCCAAACTGCCATATCTCGCGAACGGATTGACCAATCCGCAAAATTTCTGTTGCATCTGAAAGTAGAAACTCGCCCGATTACAACGGTATGTGTAGTTTTCCCCTAGACCGTTCCAGTTATTCGTTTCGAGCGTCAGAACTGCGAAAATTTTGAGTTTCTAAAGCGTTCCTTATATCCAAACTGCCATATCTCGCGAACGGATTGATCAATCCGCAAAATTTCTGTTGCATCTGAAAGTAGAAACTCGCCCGATTACAACGGTATGCGTACTTCTACCCTAGGCCGTTCTAGTCATTCGTTTCGAGCATCAGAGCTGCGAAAATTTTGAGTTTCTCAAGCGTTTCTTACCTCCAAACTGCCATATCTCGCGAACGGATTGACCAATCCGCAAAATTTCTGTTGCATCTGAAAGTAGAAACTCGCCCGATTACAACGGTATGTGTAGCTTTCCCCTAGACCGTTCCAGTTATTCGTTTCGAGCATCAGAACTGCGAAAATTTTGAGTTTCTCAAGCGTTTCTTATCTCCAAACTGCCATATCTCGCGAACGGATTGACCAATCCGCAAAATTTCTGTTGCATCTGAAAGTAGAAACTCGCCCGATTACAACGGTATGTGTAGTTTTCCCCTAGGCCGTTCCAGTTATTCGTTTCGAGCATCAGAACTGCGAAAATTTTGAGTTTCTCAAGCGTTTCTTACTTCCAAACTGTCACATCTCGCGAACGGATCGACCAATCCGCAAAATTTCTGTTGCATCTGAAAGTAGAAACTCGCCCGATTACAACGGTATGCGCACTTTGCCTCTAGGCCGTTCTAGTTATTCGTGTCGAGCATCAGAACTGCGAAAATTTTGAGTTTCTCAAGCGTTTCTTACCTCCAAACTGCCATATCTCGCGAACGGATTGACCAATCCGCAAAATTTCTGTTGCATCTGAAAGTAGAAACTCGCCCGATTACAACGGCATGTGTAGTTCTCCCCTAGGCCGTTCTAGTTATTCGTTTCGAGCATCAGAACTGCGAAAATTTTGAGTTTCTCAATCGTTTCTTAATTCCAAACTGCCACATCTCGCGAACGGATCGACCAATCCGCAAAATTTCTGTTGCATCTGAAAGTAGAAACTCGCCCGATTACAACGGTAAGCGCACTTTGCCTCTAGGCCGTTCTAGTTATTCGTGTCGAGCATCAGAACTGCGAAAATTTTGAGTTTCTCAAGCGTTTCTTACCTCCAAACTGCCATATCTCGCGAACGGATTGACCAATCCGCAAAATTTCTGTTGCATCTGAAAGTAGAAACTCGCCCGATTACAACGGTATGTGTAGTTTTCCCCTATACCTATCCAGTTATTCGTTTCGAGCATCAGAACTGCGAAAATTTTGAGTTTCTAAAGCGTTCCTTATATCCAAACTGCCATATCTCGCGAACGGATTGATCAATCCGCAAAATTTCTGTTGCATCTGAAAGTAGAAACTCGCCCTATTACAACGGTATGCGTACTTCTACCCTAGGCCGTTCTAGTCATTCGTTTCGAGCATCAGAGCTGCGAAAATTTTGAGTTTCTCAAGCGTTTCTTACCTCCAAACTGCCATATCTCGCGAACGGATTGACCAATCCGCAAAATTTCTGTTGCATCTGAAAGTAGAAACTCGCCCTATTACAACGGTATGCGTACTTCTCCCCTAGGCCGCTCTAGTCATTCGTTTCGAGCATCAGAACTGCGAAAATTTTGAGTTTCTCAAGCGTTTCTTAATTCCAAACTGCCACATCTCGCGAACGGATTGACCAATCCGCAAAATTTTTGTTGCATTTGAATGCAGAAACTCGCCCGATTACAACGGTATGCGCACTTTTCCCCTAGGCGGTTCTAGTTATTCGTTTCGAGCATCAGAACTGCGAAAATTTTGAGTTTCTCAAGCGTTTCTTACATCCAAACGGCCATGTCTCGCGAACGGATTGACCAATCCGCATAATTTCCGTTGCATCTGAAAGTAGAAACTCGCCCGATTACAACGGTATGTGTAGTTTTCCCCTAGGCCGTTCCAGTTATTCGTTTCGAGCATCAGAACTGCGAAAATTTTGAGTTTCTCAAGCGTTTCTTACCACCAAACTGCCATATCTCGCGAACGGATTGACCAATCCGCAAAATTTCTGTTGCATTTGAAAGTAGAAACTCGCCCGATTACAACGGTATGCGCACTTTTCCCCTAGGCGGTTCTAGTTATTCGTTTCGAGCATCAGAACTGCGAAAATTTTGAGTTTCTCAAGCGTTTCTTACCTCCAAACTGCCATATCTCGCGAACGGATTGACCAATCCGCAAAATTTCTGTTGCATCTGAAAGTAGAACCTCGCCCGATTACAACGGCATGTGTAGTTCTCCCCTAGGCCGTTCTAGTTATTCGTTTCGAGCATCAGAACTGCGAAAATTTTGAGTTTCTCAATCGTTTCTTTATTCCAAACTGCCACATCTCGCGAACGGATCGACCAATCCGCAAAATTTCTGTTGCATCTGAAAGTAGAAACTCGCCCGATTACAACGGTAAGCGCACTTTGCCTCTAGGCCGTTCTAGTTATTCGTGTCGAGCATCAGAACTGCGAAAATTTTGAGTTTCTCAAGCGTTTCTTACCTCCAAACTGCCATATCTCGCGAACGGATTGACCAATCCGCAAAATTTCTGTTGCATCTGAAAGTAGAAACTCGCCCGATTACAACGGTATGTGTAGTTTTCCCCTAGACCGTTCCAGTTATTCGTTTCGAGCATCAGAACTGCGAAAATTTTGAGTTTCTAAAGCGTTCCTTATATCCAAACTGCCATATCTCGCGAACGGATTGATCAATCCGCAAAATTTCTGTTGCATCTGAAAGTAGAAACTCGCCCTATTACAACGGTATGCGTACTTCTCCCCTAGGCCGTTCTAGTCATTCGTTTCGAGCATCAGAACTGCGAAAATTTTGAGTTTCTCAAGCGTTTCTTATCTCCAAACTGCCATATCTCGCGAACGGATTGACCAATCCGCAAAATTTCTGTTGCATCTGAAAGTAGAAACTCGCCCGATTACAACGGTATGTGTAGTTTTCCCCTAGGCCGTTCTAGTTATTCGTTTCGAGCATCAGAACTGCGAAAATTTTGAGTTTCTCAAGCGTTTCTTACATCCAAACTGCCATATCTCGCGAACGGATTGACCAATCCGCATAATTTCTGTTGCATCTGAAAGTAGAAACTCGCCCGATTACAACGGTATGCGCACTTTTCCTCTAGGCCGTTCTAGTTATTCGTTTCGAGCATCAGAACTGCGAAAATTTTGAGTTTCTCAAGCGTTTCTTACATCCAAACGGCCATATCTCGCGAACGGATTGACCAATCCGCAAAATTTTTGTTGCATTTGAAAGTAGAAACTCGCCCGATTACAACATTATGCGCACTTTTCCCCTAGGCGGTTCTAGTTATTCGTTTCGAGCATCAGAACTGCGAAAATTTTGAGTTTCTCAAGCGTTTCTTACCTCCAAACTGCCATATCTCGCGAACGGATTGACAAATCCGCAAAATTTCTGTTGCATCTGAAAGTAGAAACTCGCCCGATTACAACGGTATGTGTAGTTTTCCCCTAGGCCGTTCCAGTTATTGGTTTCGATCATCAGAACTGCGAAAATTTTGAGTTTCTCAAGCGTTTCTTACATCCAAACTGCCATATCTCGCGAACGGATTGACCAATCCGCAAAATTTCTGTTGCATTTGAAAGTAGAAACTCGCCCGATTACAACGGTATGCGCACTTTTCCCCTAGGCGGTTCTAGTTATTCGTTTCGAGCATCAGAACTGCGAAAATTTTGAGTTTCTCAAGCGTTTCTTACCTCCAAACTGCCATATCTCGCGAACGGATTGACAAATCCGCAAAATTTCTGTTGCATCTGAAAGTAGAAACTCTTCCGATTACAACGGTAGGTGTAGTATTCCCCTAGGCCGTTCTAGTTATTCGTTTCGAGCATCAGAACTGCGAAAATTTTGAGTTTCTCAAGCATTTCTTACTTCCAAACTGCCACATCTCGCGAACGGATCGACCAATCCGCAAAATTTCTGTTGCATCTGAAAGTAGAAACTCGCCCGATTACAACGGTATGCGCACTTTGCCTCTAGGCCGTTCTAGTTATTCGTGTCGAGCATCAGAACTGCGAAAATTTTGAGTTTCTCAAGCGTTTCTTAATTCCAAACTGCCACATCTCGCGAACGGATTGACCAATCTGCAAAATTTTTGTTGCATTTGAAAGTAGAAACTCGCCCGATTACAACGGTATGCGCACTTTTGCCCTAGGCCGTTCTAGTTATTCGTTTCGAGCATCAGAACTGCGAAAATTTTCAGTTTCTCAAGCGTTTCTTAATTCCAAACTGCCACATCTCGCGAACGGATCGACGAATCCGCAAAATTTCTGTTGCATCTGAAAGTAGAAACTCGCCCTATTACAACGGTATGCGTACTTCTCCCCTAGGCCGTTCTAGTCATTCGTTTCGAGCATCAGAACTGCGAAAATTTTGAGTTTCTCAAGCGTTTCTTAACTCCAAACTGCCACATCTCGCGAACGGATTGACCAATCCGCAAAATTTTTGTTGCATTTGAAAGTAGAAACTCGCCCGATTACAACGGTATGCGCACTTTTCCCCTAGGCCGTTCTAGTTATTCGTTTCAAGCATCAGAACTGCGAAAATTTTGAGTTTCTCAAGCGTTTCTTACATCCAAACGGCCATATCTCGCGAACGGATTGACCAATCCGCATAATTTCTGTTGCATCTGAAAGTAGAAACTCGCCCGATTACAACGGTATGTGTAGTTTTCCCCTAGGCCGTTCCAGTTATTCGTTTCGAGCATCAGAACTGCGAAAATTTTGAGTTTCTCAAGCGTTTCTTACATCCAAACTGCCATATCTTGCGAACGGATTGACCAATCCGCATAATTTCTGTTGCGTCTGAAAGTAGAAACTCGCCCGATTACAACGGTATGCGCACTTTTCCTCTAGGCCGTTCTAGTTATTCGTTTCGAGCATCAGAACTGCGAAAATTTTGAGTTTCTCAAGCGTTTCTTACATCCAAACGGCCATATCTCGCGAACGGATTGACCAATCCGCAAAATTTTTGTTGCATTTGAAAGTAGAAACTCGCCCGATTACAACATTATGCGCAC
Organism: Ptiloglossa arizonensis; assembly: GCF_051014685.1. NCBI lineage: Eukaryota > Metazoa > Arthropoda > Insecta > Hymenoptera > Colletidae > Ptiloglossa > Ptiloglossa arizonensis. The sequence goes on from NW_027479383.1 coordinate 9,683, forward strand.
TTTTCCCCTAGGCGGTTCTAGTTATTCGTTTCGAGCATCAGAACTGCGAAAATTTTGAGTTTCTCAAGCGTTTCTTACCTCCAAACTGCCATATCTCGCGAACGGATTGACCAATCCGCAAAATTTCTGTTGCATCTGAAAGTAGAAACTCGCCCGATTACAACGGTATGTGTAGTTGTCCCCTAGGCCGTTCCAGTTATTGGTTTCGAGCATCAGAACTGCGAAAATTTTGAGTTTCTCAAGCGTTTCTTACATCCAAACTGCCATATCTCGCGAACGGATTGACCAATCCGCAAAATTTCTGTTGCATTTGAAAGTAGAAACTCGCCCGATTACAACGGTATGCGCACTTTTCCCCTAGGCGGTTCTAGTTATTCGTTTCGAGCATCAGAACTGCGAAAATTTTGAGTTTCTCAAGCGTTTCTTACCTCCAAACTGCCATATCTCGCGAACGGATTGACAAATCCGCAAAATTTCTGTTGCATCTGAAAGTAGAAACTCGCTCGATTACAACGGTATGTGTAGTTTTCCCCTAGGCCGTTCCAGTTATTCGTTTCGAGCATCAGAACTGCGAAAACTTTGAGTTTCTCAAGCGTTTCTTACCACCAAACTGCCATATCTCGCGAACGGATTCACCAATCCGCAAAATTTCTGTTGCATTTGAAAGTAGAAACTCGCCCGATTACAACGGTATGCGCACTTTTCCCCTAGGCGGTTCTAGTTATTCGTTTCGTGCATCAGAACTGCGAAAATTTTGGGTTTCTCAAGGGTTTCTTACCTCCAAACTGCCATATCTCGCGAACGGATTGACCAATCCGCAAAATTTCTGTTGCATCTGAAAGTAGAAACTCGCCCGATTACAACGGTATGCGCACTTTTCCCCTAGGCGGTTCTAGTTATTCGTTTCGAGCATCAGAACTGCGAAAATTTTGAGTTTCTCAAGCGTTTCTTACCTCCAAACTGCCATATCTCGCGAACGGATTGACCAATCCGCAAAATTTCTGTTGCATCTGAAAGTAGAAACTCGCCCGATTACAACGGCATGTGTAGTTCTCCCCTAGGCCGTTCTAGTTATTCGTTTCGAGCATCAGAACTGCGACAATTTTGAGTTTCTCAAGCGTTTCTTACTTCCAAACTGCCACATCTCGCGAACAGATCGACCAATCCGCAAAATTTCTGTTGCATCTGAAAGTAGAAACTCGCCCGATTGCAACGGTATGTGTGCTTTTCCCCTAGGCCGTTCTAGTTATTCGTTTCGAGCATCAGAACTGCGAAAATTTTGAGTTTCTCAAGCGTTTCTTACCTCCAAACTGCCATATCTCGCGAACGGATTGACCAATTCGCATAATTTCCGTTGCATCTGAAAGTAGAAACTCGCCCGATTACAACGGTATGCGCACTTTTCCCCTAGGCCGTTCTAGTTATTCGTTTCAAGCATCAGAACTGCGAAAATTTTGAGTTTCTCAAGCGTTTCTTACATCCAAACGGCCATATCTCGCGAACGGATTGACCAATCCGCATAATTTCTGTTGCATCTGAAAGTAGAAACTCGCCCGATTACAACGGTATGTGTAGTTTTCCCCTAGGCCGTTCCAGTTATTCGTTTCGAGCATCAGAACTGCGAAAATTTTGAGTTTCTCAAGCGTTTCTTACATCCAAACTGCCATATCTCGCGAACGGATTGACCAATCCGCATAATTTCTGTTGCGTCTGAAAGTAGAAACTCGCCCGATTACAACGGTATGCGCACTTTTCCTCTAGGCCGTTCTAGTTATTCGTTTCGAGCATCAGAACTGCGAAAATTTTGAGTTTCTCAAGCGTTTCTTACATCCAAACGGCCATATCTCGCGAACGGATTGACCAATCCGCAAAATTTTTGTTGCATTTGAAAGTAGAAACTCGCCCGATTACAACATTATGCGCACTCTTCCCTTAGGCGGTTCTAGTTATTCGTTTCGAGCATCAGAACTGCGAAAATTTTGAGTTTCTCCAGCGTTTCTTACCTCCAAACTGCCATATCTCGCGAACGGATTGACAAATCCGCAAAATTTCTGTTGCATCTGAAAGTAGAAACTCGCTCGATTACAACGGTATGTGTAGTTTTCCCCTAGGCCGTTCCAGTTATTCGTTTCGAGCATCAGAACTGCGAAAACTTTGAGTTTCTCAAGCGTTTCTTACCACCAAACTGCCATATCTCGCGAACGGATTCACCAATCCGCAAAATTTCTGTTGCATTTGAAAGTAGAAACTCGCCCGATTACAACGGTATGCGCACTTTTCCCCTAGGCCGTTCTAGTTATTCGTTTCGAGCATCAGAACTGCGAAAATTTTGAGTTTCTCAAGCGTTTCTTACATCCAAACGGCCATATCTCGCGAACGGATTGACCAATCCGCAAAATTTTTGTTGCATTTGAAAGTAGAAACTCGCCCGATTACAACGGTATGCGCACTTTTCCCCTAGGCCGTTCTAGTTATTCGTTTCGAGCATCAGAACTGCGAAAATTTTGAGTTTCTCAAGCGTTTCTTAATTCCAAACTGCCACATCTCGCGAACGGATCGACCAATCCGCAAAATTTCTGTTGCATCTGAAAGTAGAAACTCGCCCGATTACAACGGTATGTGTAGTTTTCCCCTAGGCCGTTCTAGTTATTCGTGTCGAGCATCAGAACTGCGAAAATTTTGAGTTTCTCAAGCGTTTCTTACCTCCAAACTGCCATATCTCGCGAACGGATTGACCAATCCGCAAAATTTCTGTTGCATCTGAAAGTAGAAACTCGCCCGATTACAACGGTATGCGTACTTCTACCCTAGGCCGTTCTAGTCATTCGTTTCGAGCATCAGAGCTGCGAAAATTTTGAGTTTCTCAAGCGTTTCTTATCTCCAAACTGCCATATCTCGCGAACGGATTGACCAATCCGCAAAATTTCTGTTGCATCTGAAAGTAGAAACTCGCCCGATTACAACGGTATGCGCACTTTTCCCCTAGGCGGTTCTAGTTATTCGTTTTGAGCATCAGAACTGCGAAAATTTTGAGTTTCTCAAGCGTTTCTTACCTCCAAACTGCCATATCTCGCGAACGGATTGACCAATCCGCAAAATTTCTGTTGCATCTGAAAGTAGAAACTCGCCCGATTACAACGGCATGTGTAGTTCTCCCCTAGGCCGTTCTAGTTATTCGTTTCGAGCATCAGAACTGCGACAATTTTGAGTTTCTCAAGCGTTTCTTACTTCCAAACTGCCACATCTCGCGAACAGATCGACCAATCCGCAAAATTTCTGTTGCATCTGAAAGTAGAAACTCGCCCGATTACAACGGTATGCGCACTTTTCCCCTAGGCCGTTCTAGTTATTCGTTTCGAGCATCAGAACTGCGAAAATTTTGAGTTTCTCAAGCGTTTCTTACCTCCAAACTGCCATATCTCGCGAACGGATTGACCAATTCGCATAATTTCCGTTGCATCTGAAAGTAGAAACTCGCCCGATTACAACGGTATGCGCACTTTTCCCCTAGGCCGTTCTAGTTATTCGTTTCGAGCATCAGAACTGCGAAAATTTTGAGTTTCTCAAGCGTTTCTTACATCCAAACGGCCATATCTCGCGAACGGATTGACCAATCCGCATAATTTCTGTTGCATCTGAAAGTAGAAACTCGCCCGATTACAACGGTATGTGTAGTTTTCCCCTAGGCCGTTCCAGTTATTCGTTTCGAGCATCAGAACTGCGAAAATTTTGAGTTTCTCAAGCGTTTCTTACATCCAAACTGCCATATCTCGCGAACGGATTGACCAATCCGCATAATTTCTGTTGCGTCTGAAAGTAGAAACTCGCCCGATTACAACGGTATGCGCACTTTTCCTCTAGGCCGTTCTAGTTATTCGTTTCGAGCATCAGAACTGCGAAAATTTTGAGTTTCTCAAGCGTTTCTTACATCCAAACGGCCATATCTCGCGAACGGATTGACCAATCCGCAAAATTTTTGTTGCATTTGAAAGTAGAAACTCGCCCGATTACAACATTATGCGCACTTTTCCCCTAGGCGGTTCTAGTTATTCGTTTCGAGCATCAGAACTGCGAAAATTTTGTGTTTCTCAAGCGTTTCTTACCTCCAAACTGCCATATCTCGCGAACGGATTGACCAATCCGCAAAATTTCTGTTGCATCTGAAAGTAGAAACTCGCCCGATTACAACGGTATGTGTAGTTGTACCCTAGGCCGTTCCAGTTATTGGTTTCGAGCATCAGAACTGCGAAAATTTTGAGTTTCTCAAGCGTTTCTTACATCCAAACTGCCATATCTCGCGAACGGATTGACCAATCCGCAAAATTTCTGTTGCATTTGAAAGTAGAAACTCGCCCGATTACAACGGTATGCGCACATTTCCCCTAGGCGGTTCTAGTTATTCGTTTCGAGCATCAGAACTGCGAAAATTTTGAGTTTCTCAAGCGTTTCTTACCTCCAAACTGCCATATCTCGCGAACGGATTGACAAATCCGCAAAATTTCTGTTGCATCTGAAAGTAGAAACTCGCTCGATTACAACGGTATGTGTAGTTTTCCCCTAGGCCGTTCCAGTTATTCGTTTCGAGCATCAGAACTGCGAAAACTTTGAGTTTCTCAAGCGTTTCTTACCACCAAACTGCCATATCTCGCGAACGGATTCACCAATCCGCAAAATTTCTGTTGCATTTGAAAGTAGAAACTCGCCCGATTACAACGGTATGCGCACTTTTCCCCTAGGCCGTTCTAGTTATTCGTTTCGAGCATCAGAACTGCGAAAATTTTGAGTTTCTCAAGCGTTTCTTACATCCAAACGGCCATATCTCGCGAACGGATTGACCAATCCGCAAAATTTTTGTTGCATTTGAAAGTAGAAACTCGCCCGATTACAACGGTATGCGCACTTTTCCCCTAGGCCGTTCTAGTTATTCGTTTCGAGCATCAGAACTGCGAAAATTTTGAGTTTCTCAAGCGTTTCTTAATTCCAAACTGCCACATCTCGCGAACGGATCGACCAATCCGCAAAATTTCTGTTGCATCTGAAAGTAGAAACTCGCCCGATTACAACGGTATGTGTAGTTTTCCCCTAGGCCGTTCTAGTTATTCGTGTCGAGCATCAGAACTGCGAAAATTTTGAGTTTCTCAAGCGTTTCTTACCTCCAAACTGCCATATCTCGCGAACGGATTGACCAATCCGCAAAATTTCTGTTGCATCTGAAAGTAGAAACTCGCCCGATTACAACGGTATGCGTACTTCTACCCTAGGCCGTTCTAGTCATTCGTTTCGAGCATCAGAGCTGCGAAAATTTTGAGTTTCTCAAGCGTTTCTTATCTCCAAACTGCCATATCTCGCGAACGGATTTACCAATCCGCAAAATTTCTGTTGCATCTGAAAGTAGAAACTCGCCCGATTACAACGGTATGTGTAGTTTTCCCTTAGGCCGTTCTAGTTATTCGTTTCGAGCATCAGAACTGCGAAAATTTTGAGTTTCTCAAGCGTTTCTTAACTCCAAACTGCCACATCTCGCGAACGGATTGACCAATCCGCAAAATTTTTGTTGCATTTGAAAGTAGAAACTCGCCCGATTACAACGGTATGCGCACTTTTCCCCTAGGCCGTTCTAGTTATTCGTTTCAAGCATCAGAACTGCGAAAATTTTGAGTTTCTCAAGCGTTTCTTACATCCAAACGGCCATATCTCGCGAACGGATTGACCAATCCGCATAATTTCTGTTGCATCTGAAAGTAGAAACTCGCCCGATTACAACGGTATGTGTAGTTTTCCCCTAGGCCGTTCCAGTTATTCGTTTCGAGCATCAGAACTGCGAAAATTTTGAGTTTCTCAAGCGTTTCTTACCACCAAACTGCCATATCTCGCGAACGGATTCACCAATCCGCAAAATTTCTGTTGCATTTGAAAGTAGAAACTCGCCCGATTACAACGGTATGCGCACTTTTCCCCTAGGCGGTTCTAGTTATTCGTTTCGTGCATCAGAACTGCGAAAATTTTGGGTTTCTCAAGGGTTTCTTACCTCCAAACTGCCATATCTCGCGAACGGATTGACCAATCCGCAAAATTTCTGTTGCATCTGAAAGTAGAAACTCGCCCGATTACAACGGTATGCGCACTTTTCCCCTAGGCGGTTCTAGTTATTCGTTTCGAGCATCAGAACTGCGACAATTTTGAGTTTCTCAAGCGTTTCTTACTTCCAAACTGCCACATCTCGCGAACGGATCGAACAATCCGCAAAATTTCTGTTGCATCTGAAAGTAGAAACTCGCCCGATTACAACGGTATGCGCACTTTTCCCCTAGGCCGTTCTAGTTATTCGTTTCGAGCATCAGAACTGCGAAAATTTTGAGTTTCTCAAGCGTTTCTTACCTCCAAACTGCCATATCTCGCGAACGGATTGACCAATTCGCATAATTTCCGTTGCATCTGAAAGTAGAAACTCGCCCGATTACAACGGTATGCGCACTTTTCCCCTAGGCCGTTCTAGTTATTCGTTTCGAGCATCAGAACTGCGAAAATTTTGAGTTTCTCAAGCGTTTCTTACATCCAAACGGCCATATCTCGCGAACGGATTGACCAATCCGCAAAATTTTTGTTGCATTTGAAAGTAGAAACTCGCCCGATTACAACGGTATGCGCACTTTTCCCCTAGGCCGTTCTAGTTATTCGTTTCGAGCATCAGAACTGCGAAAATTTTGAGTTTCTCAAGCGTTTCTTAATTCCAAACTGCCACATCTCGCGAACGGATCGACCAATCCGCAAAATTTCTGTTGCATCTGAAAGTAGAAACTCGCCCGATTACAACGGTATGTGTAGTTTTCCCCTAGGCCGTTCTAGTTATTCGTGTCGAGCATCAGAACTGCGAAAATTTTGAGTTTCTCAAGCGTTTCTTACCTCCAAACTGCCATATCTCGCGAACGGATTGACCAATCCGCAAAATTTCTGTTGCATCTGAAAGTAGAAACTCGCCCGATTACAACGGTATGCGTACTTCTACCCTAGGCCGTTCTAGTCATTCGTTTCGAGCATCAGAGCTGCGAAAATTTTGAGTTTCTCAAGCGTTTCTTATCTCCAAACTGCCATATCTCGCGAACGGAATTACCAATCCGCAAAATTTCTGTTGCATCTGAAAGTAGAAACTCGCCCGATTACAACGGTATGTGTAGTTTTCCCCTAGGCCGTTCTAGTTATTCGTTTCGAGCATCAGAACTGCGAAAATTTTGAGTTTCTCAAGCGTTTCTTAACTCCAAACTGCCACATCTCGCGAACGGATTGACCAATCCGCAAAATTTTTGTTGCATTTGAAAGTAGAAACTCGCCCGATTACAACGGTATGCGCACTTTTCCCCTAGGCCGTTCTAGTTATTCGTTTCAAGCATCAGAACTGCGAAAATTTTGAGTTTCTCAAGCGTTTCTTACATCCAAACGGCCATATCTCGCGAACGGATTGACCAATCCGCATAATTTCTGTTGCATCTGAAAGTAGAAACTCGCCCGATTACAACGGTATGCGTACTTCTACCCTAGGCCGTTCTAGTCATTCGTTTCGAGCATCAGAGCTGCGAAAATTTTGAGTTTCTCAAGCGTTTCTTATCTCCAAACTGCCATATCTCGCGAACGAATTTACCAATCCGCAAAATTTCTGTTGCATCTGAAAGTAGAAACTCGCCCGATTACAACGGTATGTGTAGTTTTCCCCTAGGCCGTTCTAGTTATTCGTTTCGAGCATCAGAACTGCGAAAATTTTGAGTTTCTCAAGCGTTTCTTAACTCCAAACTGCCACATCTCGCGAACGGATTGACCAATCCGCAAAATTTTTGTTGCATTTGAAAGTAGAAACTCGCCCGATTACAACGGTATGCGCACTTTTCCCCTAGGCCGTTCTAGTTATTCGTTTCAAGCATCAGAACTGCGAAAATTTTGAGTTTCTCAAGCGTTTCTTACATCCAAACGGCCATATCTCGCGAACGGATTGACCAATCCGCATAATTTCTGTTGCATCTGAAAGTAGAAACTCGCCCGATTACAACGGTATGTGTAGTTTTCCCCTAGGCCGTTCCAGTTATTCGTTTCGAGCATCAGAACTGCGAAAATTTTGAGTTTCTCAAGCGTTTCTTACCACCAAACTGCCATATCTCGCGAACGGATTCACCAATCCGCAAAATTTCTGTTGCATTTGAAAGTAGAAACTCGCCCGATTACAACGGTATGCGCACTTTTCCCCTAGGCGGTTCTAGTTATTCGTTTCGAGCATCAGAACTGCGAAAATTTTGAGTTTCTCAAGCGTTTCTTAATTCCAAACTGCCACATCTCGCGAACGGATCGACCAATCCGCAAAATTTCTGTTGCATCTGAAAGTAGAAACTCGCCCGATTACAACGGTATGTGTAGTTTTCCCCTAGGCCGTTCCAGTTATTCGTTTCGAGCATCAGAACTGCGAAAATTTTGAGTTTCTCACGCGTTTCTTAATTCCAAACTGCCACATCTCGCGAACGGATTGACCAATTCGCATAATTTCCGTTGCATCTGAAAGTAGAAACTCGCCCGATTACAACGGTATGCGCACTTTTCCCCTAGGCCGTTCTAGTTATTCGTTTCGAGCATCAGAACTGCGAAAATTTTGAGTTTCTCAAGCGTTTCTTACATCCAAACGGCCATATCTCGCGAACGGATTGACCAATCCGCAAAATTTCTGTTGCATCTGAAAGTAGAAACTCGCCCGATTACAACGGTATGTGTAGTTCTCCCCTTGGCCGTTCTAGTTATTCGTGTCGAGCATCAGAACTGCGAAAATTTTGAGTTTCTCAAGCGTTTCTTAATTCCAAACTGCCACATCTCGCGAACGGATTGCCAATCTGCAAAATTTTTGTTGCATTTGAAAGTAGAAACTCGCCCGATTACAACGGTATGCGCACTTTTCCCCTAGGCCGTTCTAGTTATTCGTTTCGAGCATCAGAACTGCGAAAATTTTGAGTTTCTCAAGCGTTTCTTAATTCCAAACTGCCACATCTTGCGAACGGATCGACCAATCCGCAAAATTTCTGTTGCATCTGAAAGTAGAAACTCGCCCGATTACAACGGTATGTGTAGTTTTCCCCTAGGCCGTTCTAGTTATTCGTGTCGAGCATCAGAACTGCGAAAATTTTGAGTTTCTCAAGCGTTTCTTACCTCCAAACTGCCATATCTCGCGAACGGATTGACCAATCCGCAAAATTTCTGTTGCATCTGAAAGTAGAAACTCGCCCGATTACAACGGTATGTGTAGTTTTCCCCTAGACCGTTCCAGTTATTCGTTTCGAGCATCAGAACTGCGAAAATTTTGAGTTTCTAAAGCGTTCCTTATATCCAAACTGCCATATCTCGCGAACGGATTGATCAATCCGCAAAATTTCTGTTGAATCTGAAAGTAGAAACTCGCCCGATTACAACGGTATGCGTACTTCTCCCCTTGGCCGTCCTAGTCATTCGTTTCGAGCATCAGAACTGCGAAAATTTTGAGTTTCTCAAGCGTTTCTTATCTCTAAACTGCCATATCTCGCGAACGGATTGACCAATCCGCAAAATTTCTGTTGCATCTGAAAGTAGAAACTCGCCCGATTACAACGGTATGTGTAGTTTTCCCCTAGGCCGTTCCAGTTATTCGTTTCGAGCATCAGAACTGCGAAAATTTTGAGTTTCTCATGCGTTTCTTACCTCCAAACTGCCATATCTCGCGAACGGATTGACAAATCCGCAAAATTTCTGTTGCATTTGAATGTAGAAACTCGCCCGATAACAACGGTATGCGCACTTTTCCCCTAGGCGGTTCTAGTTATTCGTTTCGAGCATCAGAACTGCGAAAATTTTGGGTTTCTCAAGCGTTTCTTACCTCCAAACTGCCATATCTCGCGAACGGATTGACCAATCCGCAAAATTTCTGTTACATCTGAAAGTAGAAACTTGCCCGATTACAACGGTATGCGCACTTTTCCCCTAGGCGGTTCTAGTTATTCGTTTCGAGCATCAGAACTGCGAAAATTTTGAGTTTCTCAAGCGTTTCTTACCTCCAAACTGCCATATCTCGCGAACGGATTGACCAATCCGCAAAATTTCTGTTGCATCTGAAAGTAGAAACTCGCCCGATTACAACGGTATGTGTAGTCTTCCCCTAGGCCGTTCCAGTTATTCGTTTCGAGCATCAGAACTGCGAAAATTTTGAGTTTCTCAAGCGTTTCTTACATCCAAACTGTCACATCTCGCGAACGGATCGAACAATCCGCAAAATTTCTGTTGCATCTGAAAGTAGAAACTCGCCCGATTACAACGGTATGCGCACTTTGCCTCTAGGCCGTTCTAGTTATTCGTGTCGAGCATCAGAACTGCGAAAATTTTGAGTTTCTCAAGCGTTCCTTATATCCAAACTGCCATATCTCGCGAACGGATTGACCAATCCGCAAAATTTCTGTTGCATCTGAAAGTAGAAACTCGCCCGATTACAACGGTATGTGTAGTTTTCCCCTAGACCGTTCCAGTTATTCGTTTCGAGCATCAGAACTGCGAAAATTTTGAGTTTCTAAAGCGTTCCTTATATCCAAACTGCCATATCTCGCGAACGGATTGATCAATCCGCAAAATTTCTTTTGCATCTGAAAGTAGAAACTCGCCCGATTACAACGGCATGTGTAGTTTTCCCCTAGGCCGTTCCAGTTATTCGTTTCGAGCATCAGAACTGCGAAAATTTTGAGTTTCTCAAGCGTTTCTTACTTCCAAACTGTCACATCTCGCGAACGGATCGACCAATCCGCAAAATTTCTGTTGCATCTCAAAGTAGAAACTCGCCCGATTACAACGGTATGTGTAGTCTTCCCCTAGGCCGTTCCAGTTATTCGTTTCGAGCATCAGAACTGCGAAAATTTTGAGTTTCTCAAGCGTTTCTTACTTCCAAACTGTCACATCTCGCGAAGGGATTGACCAATCCGCAAAATTTCTGTTGCATCTGAAAGTAGAAACTCGCCCGATTACAACGGTATGCGCACTTTGCCTCTAGGCCGTTCTAGTTATTCGTGTCGAGCATCAGAACTGCGAAAATTTTGAGTTTCTCAAGCGTTTCTTACTTCCAAACTGCCATATCTCGCGAACGGATATACCAATCCGCAAAATTTCTGTTGCATCTGAAAGTAGAAACTCGCCCGATTACAACGGTATGTGTAGTTTTCCCCTAGACCGTTCCAGTTATTCGTTTCGAGCATCAGAACTGCGAAAATTTTGAGTTTCTAAAGCGTTCCTTATATCCAAACTGCCATATCTCGCGAACGGATTGACCAATCCGCATAATTTCTGTTGCATCTGAAAGTAGAAACTCGCCCGATTACAACGGTATGCGCACTTTTCCTCTAGGCCGTTCTAGTTATTCGTTTCGAGCATCAGAACTGCGAAAATTTTGAGTTTCTCAAGCGTTTCTTACATCCAAACGGCCATATCTCGCGAACGGATGGACCAATCCGCATAATTTCTGTTGCATCTGGAAATAGAAACTCGCCCGATTACAACGGTATGCGCACTTTTCCCCTAGGCGGTTCTAGTTATTCGTTTCGAGCATCAGAACTGCGAAAATTTTGAGTTTCTCAAGCGTTTCTTACCTCCAAACTGCCATATCTCGCGAACGGATTGACCAATCCCCAAAATTTCTGTTGCATCTGAAAGTAGAAACTCGCCCGATTACAACGGTATGTGTAGTTTTCCCCTAGGCCGTTCTAGTTATTCGTTTCGAGCATCAGAACTGCGAAAATTTTGAGTTTCTCAAGCGTTTCTTAACTCCAAACTGCCACATCTCGCGAACGGATTGACCAATCCGCAAAATTTTTGTTGCATTTGAAAGTAGAAACTCGCCCGATTACAACGGTATGCGCACTTTTCCCCTAGGCCGTTCTAGTTATTCGTTTCAAGCATCAGAACTGCGAAAATTTTGAGTTTCTCAAGCGTTTCTTACATCCAAACGGCCATATCTCGCGAACGGATTGACCAATCCGCATAATTTCTGTTGCATCTGAAAGTAGAAACTCGCCCGATTACAACGGTATGCGTACTTCTCCCCTTGGCCGTCCTAGTCATTCGTTTCGAGCATCAGAACTGCGAAAATTTTGAGTTTCTCAAGCGTTTCTTATCTCTAAACTGCCATATCTCGCGAACGGATTGACCAATCCGCAAAATTTCTGTTGCATCTGAAAGTAGAAACTCGCCCGATTACAACGGTATGTGTAGTTTTCCCCTAGGCCGTTCCAGTTATTCGTTTCGAGCATCAGAACTGCGAAAATTTTGAGTTTCTCATGCGTTTCTTACCTCCAAACTGCCATATCTCGCGAACGGATTGACAAATCCGCAAAATTTCTGTTGCATTTGAATGTAGAAACTCGCCCGATAACAACGGTATGCGCACTTTTCCCCTAGGCGGTTCTAGTTATTCGTTTCGAGCATCAGAACTGCGAAAATTTTGGGTTTCTCAAGCGTTTCTTACCTCCAAACTGCCATATCTCGCGAACGGATTGACCAATCCGCAAAATTTCTGTTACATCTGAAAGTAGAAACTTGCCCGATTACAACGGTATGCGCACTTTTCCCCTAGGCGGTTCTAGTTATTCGTTTCGAGCATCAGAACTGCGAAAATTTTGAGTTTCTCAAGCGTTTCTTACCTCCAAACTGCCATATCTCGCGAACGGATTGACCAATCCGCAAAATTTCTGTTGCATCTGAAAGTAGAAACTCGCCCGATTACAACGGTATGTGTAGTCTTCCCCTAGGCCGTTCCAGTTATTCGTTTCGAGCATCAGAACTGCGAAAATTTTGAGTTTCTCAAGCGTTTCTTACATCCAAACTGTCACATCTCGCGAACGGATCGAACAATCCGCAAAATTTCTGTTGCATCTGAAAGTAGAAACTCGCCCGATTACAACGGTATGCGCACTTTGCCTCTAGGCCGTTCTAGTTATTCGTGTCGAGCATCAGAACTGCGAAAATTTTGAGTTTCTCAAGCGTTCCTTATATCCAAACTGCCATATCTCGCGAACGGATTGACCAATCCGCAAAATTTCTGTTGCATCTGAAAGTAGAAACTCGCCCGATTACAACGGTATGTGTAGTTTTCCCCTAGACCGTTCCAGTTATTCGTTTCGAGCATCAGAACTGCGAAAATTTTGAGTTTCTAAAGCGTTCCTTATATCCAAACTGCCATATCTCGCGAACGGATTGATCAATCCGCAAAATTTCTTTTGCATCTGAAAGTAGAAACTCGCCCGATTACAACGGCATGTGTAGTTTTCCCCTAGGCCGTTCCAGTTATTCGTTTCGAGCATCAGAACTGCGAAAATTTTGAGTTTCTCAAGCGTTTCTTACTTCCAAACTGTCACATCTCGCGAACGGATCGACCAATCCGCAAAATTTCTGTTGCATCTCAAAGTAGAAACTCGCCCGATTACAACGGTATGTGTAGTCTTCCCCTAGGCCGTTCCAGTTATTCGTTTCGAGCATCAGAACTGCGAAAATTTTGAGTTTCTCAAGCGTTTCTTACTTCCAAACTGTCACATCTCGCGAAGGGATTGACCAATCCGCAAAATTTCTGTTGCATCTGAAAGTAGAAACTCGCCCGATTACAACGGTATGCGCACTTTGCCTCTAGGCCGTTCTAGTTATTCGTGTCGAGCATCAGAACTGCGAAAATTTTGAGTTTCTCAAGCGTTTCTTACTTCCAAACTGCCATATCTCGCGAACGGATATACCAATCCGCAAAATTTCTGTTGCATCTGAAAGTAGAAACTCGCCCGATTACAACGGTATGTGTAGTTTTCCCCTAGACCGTTCCAGTTATTCGTTTCGAGCATCAGAACTGCGAAAATTTTGAGTTTCTAAAGCGTTCCTTATATCCAAACTGCCATATCTCGCGAACGGATTGACCAATCCGCATAATTTCTGTTGCATCTGAAAGTAGAAACTCGCCCGATTACAACGGTATGCGCACTTTTCCTCTAGGCCGTTCTAGTTATTCGTTTCGAGCATCAGAACTGCGAAAATTTTGAGTTTCTCAAGCGTTTCTTACCTCCAAACTGCCATATCTCGCGAACGGATTGACCAATCCGCAAAATTTCTGTTGCATCTGAAAGTAGAAACTCGCCCGATTACAACGGTATGTGTAGTTTTCCCCTAGGCCGTTCTAGTTATTCGTTTCGAGCATCAGAACTGCGAAAATTTTGAGTTTCTCAAGCGTTTCTTAACTCCAAACTGCCACATCTCGCGAACGGATTGACCAATCCGCAAAATTTTTGTTGCATTTGAAAGTAGAAACTCGCCCGATTACAACGGTATGCGTACTTCTCCCCTAGGCCGTTCTAGTCATTCGTTTCGAGCATCAGAACTGCGAAAATTTTGAGTTTCTCAAGCGTTTCTTATCTCCAAACTGCCATATCTCGCGAACGGATTGACCAATCCGCAAAATTTCTGTTGCATCTGAAAGTAGAAACTCGCCCGATTACAACGGTATGTGTAGTTTTCCCCTAGGCCGTTCTAGTTATTCGTTTCGAGCATCAGAACTACGAAAATTTTGAGTTTCTCAAGCGTTTCTTACATCCAAACTGCCATATCTCGCGAACGGATTGACCAATCCGCATAATTTCTGTTGCATCTGAAAGTAGAAACTCGCCCGATTACAACGGTATGCGCACTTTTCCTCTAGGCCGTTCTAGTTATTCGTTTCGAGCATCAGAACTGCGAAAATTTTGAGTTTCTCAAGCGTTTCTTACATCCAAACGGCCATATCTCGCGAACGGTTTGACCAATCCGCAAAATTTTTGTTGCATTTGAAAGTAGAAACTCGCCCGATTACAACGGTATGCGCACTTTTCCCCTAGGCGGTTCTAGTTATTCGTTTCGAGCATCAGAACTGCGAAAATTTTGAGTTTCTCAAGCGTTTCTTACCTCCAAACTGCCATATCTCGCGAACGGATTGACCAATCCGCAAAATTTCTGTTGTATCTGAAAGTAGAAACTCGCCCGATTACAACGGTATGTGTAGTTTTCCCCTAGGCCGTTCCAGTTATTGGTTTCGAGCATCAGAACTGCGAAAATTTTGAGTTTCTCAAGCGTTTCTTACATCCAAACTGCCATATCTCGCGAACGGATTGACCAATCCGCAAAATTTCTGTTGCATTTGAAAGTAGAAACTCGCCCGATTACAAAGGTATGCGCACTTTTCCCCTAGGCGGTTCTAGTTATTCGTTTCGAGCATCAGAACTGCGAAAATTTTGAGTTTCTCAAGCGTTTCTTACCTCCAAACTGCCATATCTCGCGAACGGATTGACAAATCCGCAAAATTTCTGTTGCATCTGAAAGTAGAAACTCGCCCGATTACAACGGTAGGTGTAGTATTCCCCTAGGCCGTTCTAGTTATTCGTTTCGAGCATCAGAACTGCGAAAATTTTGAGTTTCTCAAGCGTTTCTTACTTCCAAACTGCCACATCTCGCGAACGGATCGACCAATCCGCAAAATTTCTGTTGCATCTGAAAGTAGAAACTCGCCCGATTACAACGGTATGCGCACTTTTCCCCTAGGCGGTTCTAGTTATTCGTTTCGAGCATCAGAACTGCGAAAATTTTGAGTTTCTCAAGCGTTTCTTACATCCAAACTGCCATATCTCGCGAACGGATTGACAAATCCGCATAATTTCTGTTGCATCTGAAAGTAGAAACTCGCCCGATTACAACGGTATGCGCACTTTTCCTCTAGGCCGTTCTAGTTATTCGTTTCGAGCATCAGAACTGCGAAAATTTTGAGTTTCTCAAGCGTTTCTTACATCCAAACGGCCATATCTCGCGAACGGATTGACCAATCCGCAAAATTTTTGTTGCATTTGAAAGTAGAAACTCGCCCGATTACAACGGTATGCGCACTTTGCCTCTAGGCCGTTCTAGTTATTCGTGTCGAGCATCAGAACTGCGAAAATTTTGAGTTTCTCAAGCGTTTCTTAATTCCAAACTGCCACATCTCGCGAACGGATTGACCAATCTGCAAAATTTTTGTTGCATTTGAAAGTAGAAACTCGCCCGATTACAACGGTATGCGCACTTTTCCCCTAGGCCGTTCTAGTTATTCGTTTCGAGCATCAGAACTGCGAAAATTTTGAGTTTCTCAAGCGTTTCTTACCTCCAAACTGCCATATCTCGCGAACGGATTGACAAATCCGCAAAATTTCTGTTGCATCTGAAAGTAGAAACTCGCCCGATTACAACGGTAGGTGTAGTATTCCCCTAGGCCGTTCTAGTTATTCGTTTCGAGCATCAGAACTGCGAAAATTTTGAGTTTCTCAAGCGTTTCTTACTTCCAAACTGCCACATCTCGCGAACGGATTGACCAATCCGCAAAATTTCTGTTGCATCTGAAAGTAGAAACTCGCCCGATTACAACGGTATGTGTAGTTTTCACCTAGGCCGTTCTAGTTATTCGTTTCGAGCATCAGAACTGCGAAAATTTTGAGTTTCTCAAGCGTTTCTTACATCCAAACGGCCATATCTCGCGAACGGATTGACCAATCCGCAAAATTTTTGTTGCATTTGAAAGTAGAAACTCGCCCGATTACAACGGTATGCGCACTTTTCCCCTAGGCGGTTCTAGTTATTCGTTTCGAGCATCAGAACTGCGAAAATTTTGAGTTTCTCAAGCGTTTCTTACATCCAAACTGCCATATCTCGCGAACGGATTGACAAATCCGCATAATTTCTGTTGCATCTGAAAGTAGAAACTCGCCCGATTACAACGGTATGCGCACTTTTCCTCTAGGCCGTTCTAGTTATTCGTTTCGAGCATCAGAACTGCGAAAATTTTGAGTTTCTCAAGCGTTTCTTACTTCCAAACTGCCACATCTCGCGAACGGATTGACCAATCCGCAAAATTTCTGTTGCATCTGAAAGTAGAAACTCGCCCGATTACAACGGTATGTGTAGTTTTCACCTAGGCCGTTCTAGTTATTCGTTTCGAGCATCAGAACTGCGAAAATTTTGAGTTTCTCAAGCGTTTCTTACATCCAAACGGCCATATCTCGCGAACGGATTGACCAATCCGCAAAATTTTTGTTGCATTTGAAAGTAGAAACTCGCCCGATTACAACGGTATGCGCACTTTTCCCCTAGGCGGTTCTAGTTATTCGTTTCGAGCATCAGAACTGCGAAAATTTTGAGTTTCTCAAGCGTTTCTTACTTCCAAACTGCCACATCTCGCGAACCGATCGACCAATCCGCAAAATTTCTGCTGCATCTGAAAGTAGAAACTCGCCCGATTACAACGGTATGTTTAGGTTTCCCCTAGGCCGTTCCAGTTATTCGTTTCGAGCATCAGAACTGCGAAAATTTTGAGTTTCCCAAGCGTTTCTTACCTCCAAACTGCCATATCTCGCGAACGGATTGACAAATCCGCAAAATTTCTGTTGCATTTGAATGTAGAAACTCGCCCGATAACAACGGTATGCGCACTTTTCCCCTAGGCGGTTCTAGTTATTCGTTTCGAGCATCAGAACTGCGAAAATTTTGGGTTTCTCAAGCGTTTCTTACCTCCAAACTGCCATATCTCGCGAACGGATTGACCAATCCGCAAAATTTCTGTTGCATCTGAAAGTAGAAACTCGCCCGATTACAACGGTATGCGCACTTTTCCCCTAGGCGGTACTAGTTATTAGTTTCGAGCATCAGAACTGCGAAAATTTTGAGTTTCTCAAGCGTTTCTTAATTCCAAACTGCCACATCTCGCGAACGGATTGACCAATCCGCAAAATTTCTGTTGCATCTGAAAGTAGAAACTCGCCCGATTACAACGGTATGTGTAGTTTTCCCCTAGACCGTTCCAGTTATTCGTTTCGAGCATCAGAACTGCGAAAATTTTGAGTTTCTAAAGCGTTCCTTATATCCAAACTGCCATATCTCGCGAACGGATTGATCAATCCGCAAAATTTCTGTTGCATCTGAAAGTAGAAACTCGCCCGATTACAACGGTATGCGCACTTTTCCTCTAGGCCGTTCTAGTCATTCGTTTCGAGCATCAGAGCTGCGAAAATTTTGAGTTTCTCAAGCGTTTCTTATCTCCAAACTGCCATATCTCGCGAACGGATTGACCAATCCGCAAAATTTCTGTTGCATCTGAAAGTAGAAACTCGCCCGATTACAACGGTATGTGTAGTTTTCCCCTAGGCCGTTCTAGTTATTCGTTTCGAGCATCAGAACTGCGAAAATTTTGAGTTTCTCAAGCGTTTCTTAACTCCAAACTGCCACATCTCGCGAACGGATTGACCAATCCGCAAAATTTTTGTTGCATTTGAAAGTAGAAACTCGCCCGATTACAACGGTATGCGCACTTTTCCCCTAGGCCGTTCTAGTTATTCGTTTCAAGCATCAGAACTGCGAAAATTTTGAGTTTCTCAAGCGTTTCTTACATCAAAACGGCCATATCTCGCGAACGGATTGACCAATCGGCATAATTTCTGTTTCATCTGAAAGTAGAAACTCGCCCGATTACAACGGTATGTGTAGTTTTCCCCTAGGCCGTTCCAGTTATTCGTTTCGAGCATCAGAACTGCGAAAATTTTGAGTTTCTCAAGCGTTTCTTAATTCCAAACTGCCACATCTCGCGAACGGATCGACCAATCCGCAAAATTTCTGGTGCATCTGAAAGTAGAAACTCGCCCGATTACAACGGTAAGCGCACTTTGCCTCTAGGCCGTTCTAGTTATTCGTGTCGAGCATCAGAACTGCGAAAATTTTGAGTTTCTCAAGCGTTTCTTACCTCCAAACTGCCATATCTCGCGAACGGATTGACCAATCCGCAAAATTTCTGTTGCATCTGAAAGTAGAAACTCGCCCGATTACAACGGTATGTGTAGTTTTCCCCTATACCTATCCAGTTATTCGTTTCGAGCATCAGAACTGCGAAAATTTTGAGTTTCTAAAGCGTTCCTTATTCCAAACTGCCATATCTCGCGAACGGATTGATCAATCCGCAAAATTTCTGTTGCATCTGAAAGAAGAAACTCGCCCTATTACAACGGTATGCGTACTTCTCCCCTAGGCCGTTCTAGTCATTCGTTTCGAGCATCAGAACTGCGAAAATTTTGAGTTTCTCAAGCGTTTCTTAATTCCAAACTGCCACATCTCGCGAACGGATTGACCAATCCGCAAAATTTTTGTTGCATTTGAATGCAGAAACTCGCCCGATTACAACGGTATGCGCACTTTTCCCCTAGGCCGTTCTAGTTATTCGTTTCGAGCATCAGAACTGCGAAAATTTTGAGTTTCTCAAGCGTTTCTTACATCCAAACGGCCATATCTCGCGAACGGATTGACCAATCCGCATAATTTCTGTTGCATCTGAAAGTAGAAACTCGCCCGATTACAACGGTATGTTTAGGTTTCCCCTAGGCCGTTCCAGTTATTCGTTTCGAGCATCAGAACTGCGAAAATTTTGAGTTTCCCAAGCGTTTCTTACCTCCAAACTGCCATATCTCGCGAACGGATTGACAAATCCGCAAAATTTCTGTTGCATCTGAAAGTAGAAACTCGCCCGATTACAACGGTATGCTCACTTTTCCCCTAGGCGGTTCTAGTTATTCGTTTCGAGCATCAGAACTGCGAAAATTTTGAGTTTCTCAAGCGTTTCTTACCACCAAACTGCCATATCTCGCGAACGGATTCACCAATCCGCAAAATTTCTGTTGCATTTGAAAGTAGAAACTCGCCCGATTACAACGGTATGCTCACTTTTCCCCTAGGCGGTTCTAGTTATTCGTTTCGAGCATCAGAACTGCGAAAATTTTGGGTTTCTCAAGCGTTTCTTACCTCCAAACTGCCATATCTCGCGAACGGATTGACCAATCCGCAAAATTTCTGTTGCATCTGAAAGTAGAAACTCGCCCGATTACAACGGTATGCGCACTTTTCCCCTAGGCGGTTCTAGTTATTCGTTTCGAGCATCACAACTGCGAAAATTTTGAGTTTCTCAAGCGTTTCTTACCTCCAAACTGCCATATCTCGCGAACGGATTGACCAATCCGCAAAATTTCTGTTGCATCTGAAAGTAGAAACTCGCCCGATTACAACGGCATGTGTAGTTCTCCCCTAGGCCGTTCTAGTTATTCGTTTCGAGCATCAGAACTGCGAAAATTTTGAGTTTCTCAATCGTTTCTTAATTCCAAACTGCCACATCTCGCGAACGGATCGACCAATCCGCAAAATTTCTGTTGCATCTGAAAGTAGAAACTCGCCCGATTACAACGGTAAGCGCACTTTGCCTCTAGGCCGTTCTAGTTATTCGTGTCGAGCATCAGAACTGCGAAAATTTTGAGTTTCTCAAGCGTTTCTTACCTCCAAACTGCCATATCTCGCGAACGGATTGACCAATCCGCAAAATTTCTGTTGCATCTGAAAGTAGAAACTCGCCCGATTACAACGGTATGTGTAGTTTTCCCCTATACCTATCCAGTTATTCGTTTCGAGCATCAGAACTGCGAAAATTTTGAGTTTCTAAAGCGTTCCTTATATCCAAACTGCCATATCTCGCGAACGGATTGATCAATCCGCAAAATTTCTGTTGCATCTGAAAGTAGAAACTCGCCCTATTACAACGGTATGCGTACTTCTCCCCTAGGCCGTTCTAGTCATTCGTTTCGAGCATCAGAACTGCGAAAATTTTGAGTTTCTCAAGCGTTTCTTAATTCCAAACTGCCACATCTCGCGAACGGATTGACCAATCCGCAAAATTTTTGTTGCATTTGAATGCAGAAACTCGCCCGATTACAACGGTATGCGCACTTTTCCCCTAGGCCGTTCTAGTTATTCGTTTCGAGCATCAGAACTGCGAAAATTTTGAGTTTCTCAAGCGTTTCTTACATCCAAACGGCCATATCTCGCGAACGGATTGACCAATCCGCATAATTTCTGTTGCATCTGAAAGTAGAAACTCGCCCGATTACAACGGTATGTGTAGTTTTCCCCTAGGCCGTTCCAGTTATTCGTTTCGAGCATCAGAACTGCGAAAATTTTGAGTTTCTCAAGCGTTTCTTACCACCAAACTGCCATATCTCGCGAACGGATTGACCAATCCGCAAAATTTCTGTTGCATTTGAAAGTGGAAACTCGCCCGATTACAACGGTATGCGCACTTTTCCCCTAGGCGGTTCTAGTTATTCGTTTCGAGCATCAGAACTGCGAAAATTTTGGGTTTCTCAAGCGTTTCTTACCTCCAAACTGCCATATCTCGCGAACGGATTGACCAATCCGCAAAATTTCTGTTGCATCTGAAAGTAGAAACTCGCCCGATTACAACGGTATGCGCACTTTTCCCCTAGGCGGTTCTAGTTATTCGTTTCGAGCATCAGAACTGCGAAAATTTTGAGTTTCTCAAGCGTTTCTTACCTCCAAACTGCCATATCTCGCGAACGGATTGACCAATCCGCAAAATTTCTGTTGCATCTGAAAGTAGAAACTCGCCCGATTACAACGGCATGTGTAGTTCTCCCCTAGGCCGTTCTAGTTATTCGTTTCGAGCATCAGAACTGCGAAAATTTTGAGTTTCTCAATCGTTTCTTAATTCCAAACTGCCACATCTCGCGAACGGATCGACCAATCCGCAAAATTTCTGTTGCATCTGAAAGTAGAAACTCGCCCGATTACAACGGTAAGCGCACTTTGCCTCTAGGCCGTTCTAGTTATTCGTGTCGAGCATCAGGACTGCGAAAATTTTGAGTTTCTCAAGCGTTTCTTACCTCCAAACTGCCATATCTCGCGAACGGATTGACCAATCCGCAAAATTTCTGTTGCATCTGAAAGTAGAAACTCGCCCGATTACAACCGTATGTGTAGTTTTCCCCTATACCTATCCAGTTATTCGTTTCGAGCATCAGAACTGCGAAAATTTTGAGTTTCTAAAGCGTTCCTTATATCCAAACTGCCATATCTCGCGAACGGATTGATCAATCCGCAAAATTTCTGTTGCATCTGAAAGTAGAAACTCGCCCTATTACAACGGTATGCGTACTTCTCCCCTAGGCCGTTCTAGTCATTCGTTTCGAGCATCAGAACTGCGAAAATTTTGAGTTTCTCAAGCGTTTCTTAATTCCAAACTGCCACATCTCGCGAACGGATTGACCAATCCGCAAAATTTTTGTTGCATTTGAATGCAGAAACTCGCCCGATTATAACGGTATGCGCACTTTTCCCCTAGGCGGTTCTAGTTATTCGTTTCGAGCATCAGAACTGCGAAAATTTTGAGTTTCTCAAGCGTTTCTTACATCCAAACGGCCATATCTCGCGAACGGGTTGACCAATCCGCATAATTTCCGTTGCATCTGAAAGTAGAAACTCGCCCGATTACAACGGTATGCGCACTTTTCCCCTAGGCCGTTCTAGTTATTCGTTTCGAGCATCAGAACTGCGAAAATTTTGAGTTTCTCAAGCGTTTCTTACCTCCAAACTGCCATATCTCGCGAACGGATTGACCAATCCGCAAAATTTCTGTTGCATCTGAAAGTAGAAACTCGCCCGATTACAACGGCATGTGTAGTTCTCCCCTAGGCCGTTCTAGTTATTCGTTTCGAGCATCAGAACTGCGAAAATTTTGAGTTTCTCAATCGTTTCTTAATTCCAAACTGCCACATCTCGCGAACGGATCGACCAATCCGCAAAATTTCTGTTGCATCTGAAAGTAGAAACTCGCCCGATTACAACGGTAAGCGCACTTTGCCTCTAGGCCGTTCTAGTTATTCGTGTCGAGCATCAGAACTGCGAAAATTTTGAGTTTCTCAAGCGTTTCTTACCTCCAAACTGCCATATCTCGCGAACGGATTGACCAATCCGCAAAATTTCTGTTGCATCTGAAAGTAGAAACTCGCCCGATTACAACGGTATGTGTAGTTTTCCCCTATACCTATCCAGTTATTCGTTTCGAGCATCAGAACTGCGAAAATTTTGAGTTTCTAAAGCGTTCCTTATATCCAAACTGCCATATCTCGCGAACGGATTGATCAATCCGCAAAATTTCTGTTGTATCTGAAAGTAGAAACTCGCCCTATTACAACGGTATGCGTACTTCTCCCCTAGGCCGTTCTAGTCATTCGTTTCGAGCATCAGAACTGCGAAAATTTTGAGTTTCTCAAGCGTTTCTTAATTCCAAACTGCCACATCTCGCGAACGGATTGACCAATCCGCAAAATTTTTGTTGCATTTGAATGCAGAAACTCGCCCGATTATGACGGTATGCGCACTTTTCCCCTAGGCGGTTCTAGTTATTCGTTTCGAGCATCAGAACTGCGAAAATTTTGAGTTTCTCAAGCGTTTCTTACATCCAAACGGCCATATCTCGCGAACGGATTGACCAATCCGCATAATTTCCGTTGCATCTGAAAGTAGAAACTCGCCCGATTACAACGGTATGCGCACTTTTCCCCTAGGCCGTTCTAGTTATTCGTTTCGAGCATCAGAACTGCGAAAATTTTGAGTTTCTCAAGCGTTTCTTACCACCAAACTGCCATATCTCGCGAACGGATTGACCAATCCGCAAAATTTCTGTTGCATTTGAAAGTGGAAACTCGCCCGATTACAACGGTATGCGCACTTTTCCCCTAGGCGGTTCTAGTTATTCGTTTCGAGCATCAGAACTGCGAAAATTTTGGGTTTCTCAAGCGTTTCTTACCTCCAAACTGCCATATCTCGCGAACGGATTGACCAATCCGCAAAATTTCTGTTGCATCTGAAAGTAGAAACTCGCCCGATTACAACGGTATGCGCACTTTTCCCCTAGGCGGTTCTAGTTATTCGTTTCGAGCATCAGAACTGCGAAAATTTTGAGTTTCTCAAGCGTTTCTTACCTCCAAACTGCCATATCTCGCGAACGGATTGACCAATCCGCAAAATTTCTGTTGCATCTGAAAGTAGAAACTCGCCCGATTACAACGGCATGTGTAGTTCTCCCCTAGGCCGTTCTAGTTATTCGTTTCGAGCATCAGAACTGCGAAAATTTTGAGTTTCTCAATCGTTTCTTAATTCCAAACTGCCACATCTCGCGAACGGATCGACCAATCCGCAAAATTTCTGTTGCATCTGAAAGTAGAAACTCGCCCGATTACAACGGTAAGCGCACTTTGCCTCTAGGCCGTTCTAGTTATTCGTGTCGAGCATCAGAACTGCGAAAATTTTGAGTTTCTCAAGCGTTTCTTACCTCCAAACTGCCATATCTCGCGAACGGATTGACCAATCCGCAAAATTTCTGTTGCATCTGAAAGTAGAAACTCGCCCGATTACAACCGTATGTGTAGTTTTCCCCTATACCTATCCAGTTATTCGTTTCGAGCATCAGAACTGCGAAAATTTTGAGTTTCTAAAGCGTTCCTTATATCCAAACTGCCATATCTCGCGAACGGATTGATCAATCCGCAAAATTTCTGTTGTATCTGAAAGTAGAAACTCGCCCTATTACAACGGTATGCGTACTTCTCCCCTAGGCCGTTCTAGTCATTCGTTTCGAGCATCAGAACTGCGAAAATTTTGAGTTTCTCAAGCGTTTCTTAATTCCAAACTGCCACATCTCGCGAACGGATTGACCAATCCGCAAAATTTTTGTTGCATTTGAATGCAGAAACTCGCCCGATTATGACGGTATGCGCACTTTTCCCCTAGGCGGTTCTAGTTATTCGTTTCGAGCATCAGAACTGCGAAAATTTTGAGTTTCTCAAGCGTTTCTTACATCCAAACGGCCATATCTCGCGAACGGATTGACCAATCCGCATAATTTCCGTTGCATCTGAAAGTAGAAACTCGCCCGATTACAACGGTATGCGCACTTTTCCCCTAGGCCGTTCTAGTTATTCGTTTCGAGCATCAGAACTGCGAAAATTTTGAGTTTCTCAAGCGTTTCTTACCACCAAACTGCCATATCTCGCGAACGGATTGACCAATCCGCAAAATTTCTGTTGCATTTGAAAGTAGAAACTCGCCCGATTACAACGGTTTGCGCACTTTTCCCCTAGGCGGTTCTAGTTATTCGTTTCGAGCATCAGAACTGCGAAAATTTTGGGTTTCTCAAGCGTTTCTTACCTCCAAACTGCCATATCTCGCGAACGGATTGACCAATCCGCAAAATTTCTGTTGCATCTGAAAGTAGAAACTCGCCCGATTACAACGGCATGTGTAGTTCTCCCCTAGGCGGTTCTAGTTA
This sequence comes from Ptiloglossa arizonensis, assembly GCF_051014685.1. NCBI lineage: Eukaryota > Metazoa > Arthropoda > Insecta > Hymenoptera > Colletidae > Ptiloglossa > Ptiloglossa arizonensis. The sequence goes on from NW_027479383.1 coordinate 34,905, forward strand.
TTCGTTTCGAGCATCAGAACTGCGAAAATTTTGAGTTTCTCAAGCGTTTCTTACCACCAAACTGCCATATCTCGCGAACGGATTGACCAATCCGCAAAATTTCTGTTGCATTTGAAAGTAGAAACTCGCCCGATTACAACGGTTTGCGCACTTTTCCCCTAGGCGGTTCTAGTTATTCGTTTCGAGCATCAGAACTGCGAAAATTTTGGGTTTCTCAAGCGTTTCTTACCTCCAAACTGCCATATCTCGCGAACGGATTGACCAATCCGCAAAATTTCTGTTGCATCTGAAAGTAGAAACTCGCCCGATTACAACGGCATGTGTAGTTCTCCCCTAGGCGGTTCTAGTTATTCGTTTCGAGCATCAGAACTGCGAAAATTTTGAGTTTCTCAAGCGTTTCTTACATCCAAACGGCCATATCTCGCGAACGGATTGACCAATCCGCATAATTTCCGTTGCATCTGAAAGTAGAAACTCGCCCGATTACAACGGTATGCGCACTTTTCCCCTAGGCCGTTCTAGTTATTCGTTTCGAGCATCAGAACTGCGAAAATTTTGAGTTTCTCAAGCGTTTCTTACCTCCAAACTGCCATATCTCGCGAACGGATTGACCAATCCGCAAAATTTCTGTTGCATCTGAAAGTAGAAACTCGCCCGATTACAACGGCATGTGTAGTTCTCCCCTAGGCCGTTCTAGTTATTCGTTTCGAGCATCAGAACTGCGAAAATTTTGAGTTTCTCAATCGTTTCTTAATTCCAAACTGCCACATCTCGCGAACGGATCGACCAATCCGCAAAATTTCTGTTGCATCTGAAAGTAGAAACTCGCCCGATTACAACGGTAAGCGCACTTTGCCTCTAGGCCGTTCTAGTTATTCGTGTCGAGCATCAGAACTGCGAAAATTTTGAGTTTCTCAAGCGTTTCTTACCTCCAAACTGCCATATCTCGCGAACGGATTGACCAATCCGCAAAATTTCTGTTGCATCTGAAAGTAGAAACTCGCCCGATTACAACGGTATGTGTAGTTTTCCCCTATACCTATCCAGTTATTCGTTTCGAGCATCAGAACTGCGAAAATTTTGAGTTTCTAAAGCGTTCCTTATATCCAAACTGCCATATCTCGCGAACGGATTGATCAATCCGCAAAATTTCTGTTGCATCTGAAAGTAGAAACTCGCCCTATTACAACGGTATGCGTACTTCTCCCCTAGGCCGTTCTAGTCATTCGTTTCGAGCTATCAGAACTGCGAAAATTTTGAGTTTCTCAAGCGTTTCTTAATTCCAAACTGCCACATCTCGCGAACGGATTGACCAATCCGCAAAATTTTTGTTGCATTTGAATGCAGAAACTCGCCCGATTATGACGGTATGCGCACTTTTCCCCTAGGCGGTTCTAGTTATTCGTTTCGAGCATCAGAACTGCGAAAATTTTGAGTTTCTCAAGCGTTTCTTACATCCAAACGGCCATATCTCGCGAACGGATTGACCAATCCGCATAATTTCCGTTGCATCTGAAAGTAGAAACTCGCCCGATTACAACGGTATGCGCACTTTTCCCCTAGGCCGTTCTAGTTATTCGTTTCGAGCATCAGAACTGCGAAAATTTTGAGTTTCTCAAGCGTTTCTTACATCCAAACGGCCATATCTCGCGAACGGATTGACCAATCCGCATAATTTCTGTTGCATCTGAAAGTAGAAACTCGCCCGATTACAACGGTATGTGTAGTTTTCCCCTAGGCCGTTCCAGTTATTCGTTTCGAGCATCAGAACTGCGAAAATTTTGAGTTTCTCAAGCGTTTCTTACCACCAAACTGCCATATCTCGCGAACGGATTGACCAATCCGCAAAATTTCTGTTGCATTTGAAAGTAGAAACTCGCCCGATTACAACGGTTTGCGCACTTTTCCCCTAGGCGGTTCTAGTTATTCGTTTCGAGCATCAGAACTGCGAAAATTTTGGGTTTCTCAAGCGTTTCTTACCTCCAAACTGCCATATCTCGCGAACGGATTGACCAATCCGCAAAATTTCTGTTGCATCTGAAAGTAGAAACTCGCCCGATTACAACGGTATGCGCACTTTTCCCCTAGGCGGTTCTAGTTATTCGTTTCGAGCATCAGAACTGCGAAAATTTTGAGTTTCTCAAGCGTTTCTTACCTCCAAACTGCCATATCTCGCGAACGGATTGACCAATCCGCAAAATTTCTGTTGCATCTGAAAGTAGAAACTCGCCCGATTACAACGGCATGTGTAGTTCTCCCCTAGGCCGTTCTAGTTATTCGTTTCGAGCATCAGAACTGCGAAAATTTTGAGTTTCTCAATCGTTTCTTAATTCCAAACTGCCACATCTCGCGAACGGATCGACCAATCCGCAAAATTTCTGTTGCATCTGAAAGTAGAAACTCGCCCGATTACAACGGTAAGCGCACTTTGCCTCTAGGCCGTTCTAGTTATTCGTGTCGAGCATCAGAACTGCGAAAATTTTGAGTTTCTCAAGCGTTTCTTACCTCCAAACTGCCATATCTCGCGAACGGATTGACCAATCCGCAAAATTTCTGTTGCATCTGAAAGTAGAAACTCGCCCGATTACAACGGTATGTGTAGTTTTCCCCTATACCTATCCAGTTATTCGTTTCGAGCATCAGAACTGCGAAAATTTTGAGTTTCTAAAGCGTTCCTTATATCCAAACTGCCATATCTCGCGAACGGATTGATCAATCCGCAAAATTTCTGTTGCATCTGAAAGTAGAAACTCGCCCTATTACAACGGTATGCGTACTTCTCCCCTAGGCCGTTCTAGTCATTCGTTTCGAGCATCAGAACTGCGAAAATTTTGAGTTTCTCAAGCGTTTCTTAATTCCAAACTGCCACATCTCGCGAACGGATTGACCAATCCGCAAAATTTTTATTGCATTTGAATGCAGAAACTCGCCCGATTATAACGGTATGCGCACTTTTCCCCTAGGCGGTTCTAGTTATTCGTTTCGAGCATCAGAACAGCGAAAATTTTGAGTTTCTCAAGCGTTTCTTACATCCAAACGGCCATATCTCGCGAACGGATTGACCAATCCGCATAATTTCCGTTGCATCTGAAAGTAGAAACTCGCCCGATTACAACGGTATGCGCACTTTTCCCCTAGGCCGTTCTAGTTATTCGTTTCGAGCATCAGAACTGCGAAAATTTTGAGTTTCTCAAGCGTTTCTTACATCCAAACGGCCATATCTCGCGAACGGATTGACCAATCCGCATAATTTCTGTTGCATCTGAAAGTAGAAACTCGCCCGATTACAACGGTATGTGTAGTTTTCCCCTAGGCCGTTCCAGTTATTCGTTTCGAGCATCAGAACTGCGAAAATATTGAGTTTCTCAAGCGTTTCTTACCTCCAAACTGCCATATCTCGCGAACGGATTGACCAATCCGCAAAATTTCTGTTGCATTTGAAAGTAGAAACTCGCCCGATTACAACGGTATGCGCACTTTTCCCCTAGGCCGTTCCAGTTATTCGTTTCGAGCATCAGAACTGCGAAAATATTGAGTTTCTCAAGCGTTTCTTACCTCCAAACTGCCATATCTCGCGAACGGATTGACCAATCCGCAAAATTTCTGTTGCATTTGAAAGTAGAAACTCGCCCGATTACAACGGTATGCGCTCTTTTCCCCTAGGCGGTTCTAGTTATTCGTTTCGAGCATCAGAACTGCGAAAATTTTGAGTTTCTCAAGCGTTTCTTACATCCAAACGGCCATATCTCGCGAACGGATTGACCAATCCGCATAATTTCCGTTGCATCTGAAAGTAGAAACTCGCCCGATTACAACGGTATGCGCACTTTTCCCCTAGGCCGTTCTAGTTATTCGTTTCGAGCATCAGAACTGCGAAAATTTTGAGTTTCTCAAGCGTTTCTTACATCCAAACGGCCATATCTCGCGAACGGATTGACCAATCCGCATAATTTCTGTTGCATCTGAAAGTAGAAACTCGCCCGATTACAACGGTATGCGCACTTTTCCCCTAGGCCGTTCTAGTTATTCGTTTCCAGCATCAGAACTGCGAAAATTTTGAGTTTCTCAAGCGTTTCTTACATCCAAACGGCCATACCTCGCGAACGGATTGACCAATCCGCATAATTTCTGTTGCATCTGAAAGTAGAAACTCGCCCGATTACAACGGTATGTGTAGTTTTCCCCTAGGCCGTTCCAGTTATTCGTTTCGAGCATCAGAACTGCGAAAATTTTGAGTTTCTCAAGCGTTTCTTACCACCAAACTGCCATATCTCGCGAACGGATTGACCAATCCGCAAAATTTCTGTTGCATTTGAATGCAGAAACTCGCCCGATTAAAACGGTATGCGCACTTTTCCCCTAGGCGGTTCTAGTTATTCGTTTCGAGCATCAGAACTGCGAAAATTTTGAGTTTCTCAAGCGTTTCTTACATCCAAACGGCCATATCTCGCGAACGGATTGACCAATCCGCATAATTTCCGTTGCATCTGAAAGTAGAAACTCGCCCGATTACAACGGTATGCGCACTTTTCCCCTAGGCCGTTCTAGTTATTCGTTTCGAGCATCAGAACTGCGAAAATTTTGAGTTTCTCAAGCGTTTCTTACATCCAAACGGCCATATCTCGCGAACGGATTGACCAATCCGCAAAATATCTGTTGCATCTGAAAGTAGAAACTCGCCCGATTACAACGGTATGTGTAGTTTTCCCCTATACCTATCCAGTTATTCGTTTCGAGCATCAGAACTGCGAAAATTTTGAGTTTCTAAAGCGTTCCTTATATCCAAACTGCCATATCTCGCGAACGGATTGATCAATCCGCAAAATTTCTGTTGCATCTGAAAGTAGAAACTCGCCCTATTACAACGGTATGCGTACTTCTCCCCTAGGCCGTTCTAGTCATTCGTTTCGAGCATCAGAACTGCGAAAATTTTGAGTTTCTCAAGCGTTTCTTAATTCCAAACTGCCACATCTCGCGAACGGATTGACCAATCCGCAAAATTTTTGTTGCATTTGAATGCAGAAACTCGCCCGATTACAACGGTATGCGCACTTTTCCCCTAGGCGGTTCTAGTTATTCGTTTCGAGCATCAGAACTGCGAAAATTTTGAGTTTCTCAAGCGTTTCTTACATCCAAACGGCCATATCTCGCGAACGGATTGACCAATCCGCATAATTTCCGTTGCATCTGAAAGTAGAAACTCGCCCGATTACAACGGTATGCGCACTTTTCCCCTAGGCCGTTCTAGTTATTCGTTTCGAGCATCAGAACTGCGAAAATTTTGAGTTTCTCAAGCGTTTCTTACATCCAAACGGCCATATCTCGCGAACGGATTGACCAATCCGCATAATTTCTGTTGCATCTGAAAGTAGAAACTCGCCTGATTACAACCGTGTGCGTACTTCTCCCCTAGGCCGTTCTAGTCATTCGTTTCGAGCATCAGAACTGCGAAAATTTTGAGTTTCTCAAGCGTTTCTTATCTCCAAACTGCCATATCTCGCGAACGGTTTGATCAATCCGCAAAATTTCTGTTGCATCTGAAGGTAGAAACTCGCCCGATTACAACGGTATGCGCACTTTTCCCCTAGGCGGTTCTAGTTATTCGTTTCGAGCATCAGAACTGCGAAAATTTTGAGTTTCTCAAGCGTTTCTTACCTCCAAACAGCCACATCTCGCGAACGGATTGACCAATCCACAAAATTTCTGTTGCACCTGAAAGTAGAAACTCGCCCGATTACAACGGTATGTGTAGTTTTCCCCTAGGCCGTTCCAGTTATTCGTTTCGAGCATCAGAACTGCGAAAATATTGAGTTTCTCAAGCGTTTCTTACCTCCAAACTGCCATATCTCGCGAACGGATTGACCAATCCGCAAAATTTCTGTTGCATTTGAAAGTAGAAACTCGCCCGATTACAACGGTATGCGCACTTTTCCCCTAGGCCGTTCCAGTTATTCGTTTCGAGCATCAGAACTGCGAAAATATTGAGTTTCTCAAGCGTTTCTTACCTCCAAACTGCCATATCTCGCGAACGGATTGACCAATCCGCAAAATTTCTGTTGCATTTGAAAGTAGAAACTCGCCCGATTACAACGGTATGCGCACTTTTCCCCTAGGCCGTTCTAGTCATTCGTTTCGAGCATCAGAACTGCGAAAATTTTGAGTTTCTCAAGCGTTTCTTACGTCCAAACTGCCATATCTCGCGAACGGATCGACCAACCCGCAAAATTTCTGTTGCATCTGAAAGTAGAAACTCGCCCGATTACAACGGTGTGCGCACTTCTCCCCTAGGCCGTTCTAGTCATTCGTTTCGAGCATCAGAACTGCGAAAATTTTGAGTTTCTCAAGCGTTTCTTATCTCCAAACTGCCATATTTCGCGAACGGTTTGATCAATCCGCAAAATTTCTGTTGCATCTGAAGGTAGAAACTCGCCCGATTACAACGGTATGCGCACTTTTCCCCTAGGCGGTTCTAGTTATTCGTTTCGAGCATCAGAACTGCGAAAATTTTGAGTTTCTCAAGCGTTTCTTACCTCCAAACAGCCACATCTCGCGAACGGATTGACCAATCCACAAAATTTCTGTTGCACCTGAAAGTAGAAACTCGCCCGATTACAACGGTAGGTGTAGCTTTCCCCTAGGCCGTTCTAGTTATTCGTTTCGAGCATCAGAACTCCGAAAATTTTCAGTTTCTCAAGCGTTTCTTACTCCCAAACTGCCACATCTCGCGAACGGATCGACCAATCGGCAAAATTTCTGTTGCATCTGAAAGTAGAAACTCGCCCGATTACAACGGTGTGCGAACTTTGCCCCTAGGCCGTTCTAGTTATTCGTGTCGAGCATCAGAACTGCGAAAATTTTGAGTTTCTCAAGCGTTTCTTACCTCCAAACTGCCATATCTCGCGAACGGATTGACCAATCCGCAAAATTTCTGTTACATCTGAAAGTGGAGACTCGCCCGATTACAACGGTATGTGTAGTTTTCCCCTGGGCCGTTCCAGTTATTCGTTTCGAGCATCAGAACTGCGAAAATATTGAGTTTCTCAAGCGTTTCTTACCTCCAAACTGCCATATCTCGCGAACGGATTGACCAATCCGCAAAATTTCTGTTGCATTTGAAAGTAGAAACTCGCCCGATTACAACGGTATGCGCACTTTTCCCTTAGGCCGTTCTAGTTATTCGTGTGGCGCATCAGAACTGCGAAAATTTTGAGTTTCTCAAGCGTCTCTTACCTCCAAACTGCCATATCTCGCGAACGGATTGACCAATCCGCAAAATTTCTGTTGCATCTGAAAGTAGAAACTCGCCCGATTACAACGGTAGGTGTAGTTTTCCCCTAGGCCGTTCTAGTTATTCGTTTCGAGCATCAGAACTGCGAAAATTTTGAGTTTCTCAAGCGTTTCTTACATCCAAACGGCCATACCTCGCGAACGGATTGACCAATCCGCATAATTTCTGTTGCATCTGAAAGTAGAAACTCGCCCGATTACAACGGTATGTGTAGTTTTCCCCTAGGCCGTTCCAGTTATTCGTTTCGAGCATCAGAACTGCGAAAATTTTGAGTTTCTCAAACGTTTCTTACCACCAAACTGCCATATCTCGCGAACGGATTGACCAATCCGCAAAATTTCTGTTGCATTTGAATGCAGAAACTCGCCCGATTAAAACGGTATGCGCACTTTTCCCCTAGGCGGTTCTAGTTATTCGTTTCGAGCATCAGAACTGCGAAAATTTTGAGTTTCTCAAGCGTTTCTTACATCCAAACGGCCATATCTCGCGAACGGATTGACCAATCCGCATAATTTCCGTTGCATCTGAAAGTAGAAACTCGCCCGATTACAACGGTATGCGCACTTTTCCCCTAGGCCGTTCTAGTTATTCGTTTCGAGCATCAGAACTGCGAAAATTTTGAGTTTCTCAAGCGTTTCTTACATCCAAACGGCCATATCTCGCGAACGGATTGACCAATCCGCAAAATATCTGTTGCATCTGAAAGTAGAAACTCGCCCGATTACAACGGTATGTGTAGTTTTCCCCTATACCTATCCAGTTATTCGTTTCGAGCATCAGAACTGCGAAAATTTTGAGTTTCTAAAGCGTTCCTTATATCCAAACTGCCATATCTCGCGAACGGATTGATCAATCCGCAAAATTTCTGTTGCATCTGAAAGTAGAAACTCGCCCTATTACAACGGTATGCGTACTTCTCCCCTAGGCCGTTCTAGTCATTCGTTTCGAGCATCAGAACTGCGAAAATTTTGAGTTTCTCAAGCGTTTCTTAATTCCAAACTGCCACATCTCGCGAACGGATTGACCAATCCGCAAAATTTTTGTTGCATTTGAATGCAGAAACTCGCCCGATTACAACGGTATGCGCACTTTTCCCCTAGGCGGTTCTAGTTATTCGTTTCGAGCATCAGAACTGCGAAAATTTTGAGTTTCTCAAGCGTTTCTTACATCCAAACGGCCATATCTCGCGAACGGATTGACCAATCCGCATAATTTCCGTTGCATCTGAAAGTAGAAACTCGCCCGATTACAACGGTATGCGCACTTTTCCCCTAGGCCGTTCTAGTTATTCGTTTCGAGCATCAGAACTGCGAAAATTTTGAGTTTCTCAAGCGTTTCTTACATCCAAACGGCCATATCTCGCGAACGGATTGACCAATCCGCATAATTTCTGTTGCATCTGAAAGTAGAAACTCGCCTGATTACAACCGTGTGCGTACTTCTCCCCTAGGCCGTTCTAGTCATTCGTTTCGAGCATCAGAACTGCGAAAATTTTGAGTTTCTCAAGCGTTTCTTATCTCCAAACTGCCATATCTCGCGAACGGTTTGATCAATCCGCAAAATTTCTGTTGCATCTGAAGGTAGAAACTCGCCCGATTACAACGGTATGCGCACTTTTCCCCTAGGCGGTTCTAGTTATTCGTTTCGAGCATCAGAACTGCGAAAATTTTGAGTTTCTCAAGCGTTTCTTACCTCCAAACAGCCACATCTCGCGAACGGATTGACCAATCCACAAAATTTCTGTTGCACCTGAAAGTAGAAACTCGCCCGATTACAACGGTATGTGTAGTTTTCCCCTAGGCCGTTCCAGTTATTCGTTTCGAGCATCAGAACTGCGAAAATATTGAGTTTCTCAAGCGTTTCTTACCTCCAAACTGCCATATCTCGCGAACGGATTGACCAATCCGCAAAATTTCTGTTGCATTTGAAAGTAGAAACTCGCCCGATTACAACGGTATGCGCACTTTTCCCCTAGGCCGTTCCAGTTATTCGTTTCGAGCATCAGAACTGCGAAAATATTGAGTTTCTCAAGCGTTTCTTACCTCCAAACTGCCATATCTCGCGAACGGATTGACCAATCCGCAAAATTTCTGTTGCATTTGAAAGTAGAAACTCGCCCGATTACAACGGTATGCGCACTTTTCCCCTAGGCCGTTCTAGTCATTCGTTTCGAGCATCAGAACTGCGAAAATTTTGAGTTTCTCAAGCGTTTCTTACGTCCAATCTGCCATATCTCGCGAACGGATCGACCAACCCGCAAAATTTCTGTTGCATCTGAAAGTAGAAACTCGCCCGATTACAACGGTGTGCGCACTTCTCCCCTAGGCCGTTCTAGTCATTCGTTTCGAGCATCAGAACTGCGAAAATTTTGAGTTTCTCAAGCGTTTCTTATCTCCAAACTGCCATATTTCGCGAACGGTTTGATCAATCCGCAAAATTTCTGTTGCATCTGAAGGTAGAAACTCGCCCGATTACAACGGTATGCGCACTTTTCCCCTAGGCGGTTCTAGTTATTCGTTTCGAGCATCAGAACTGCGAAAATTTTGAGTTTCTCAAGCGTTTCTTACCTCCAAACAGCCACATCTCGCGAACGGATTGACCAATCCACAAAATTTCTGTTGCACCTGAAAGTAGAAACTCGCCCGATTACAACGGTAGGTGTAGCTTTCCCCTAGGCCGTTCTAGTTATTCGTTTCGAGCATCAGAACTCCGAAAATTTTCAGTTTCTCAAGCGTTTCTTACTCCCAAACTGCCACATCTCGCGAACGGATCGACCAATCGGCAAAATTTCTGTTGCATCTGAAAGTAGAAACTCGCCCGATTACAACGGTGTGCGAACTTTGCCCCTAGGCCGTTCTAGTTATTCGTGTCGAGCATCAGAACTGCGAAAATTTTGAGTTTCTCAAGCGTTTCTTACCTCCAAACTGCCATATCTCGCGAACGGATTGACAAATCCGCAAAATTTCTGTTGCATCTGAAAGTAGAAACTCGCCCGATTACAACGGTATGCGCACTTTTCCCCTAGGCGGTTCTAGTCATTCGTTTCGAGCATCAGAACTGCGAAAATTTTGAGTTTCTCAAGCGTTTCTTACCTCCAAACTGCCATATCTCGCGAACGGATTGACCAATCCGCAAAATTTCTGTTACATCTGAAAGTGGAGACTCGCCCGATTACAACGGTATGTGTAGTTTTCCCCTGGGCCGTTCCAGTTATTCGTTTCGAGCATCAGAACTGCGAAAATATTGAGTTTCTCAAGCGTTTCTTACCTCCAAACTGCCATATCTCGCGAACGGATTGACCAATCCGCAAAATTTCTGTTGCATTTGAAAGTAGAAACTCGCCCGATTACAACGGTATGCGCACTTTTCCCTTAGGCCGTTCTAGTTATTCGTGTGGCGCATCAGAACTGCGAAAATTTTGAGTTTCTCAAGCGTCTCTTACCTCCAAACTGCCATATCTCGCGAACGGATTGACCAATCCGCAAAATTTCTGTTGCATCTGAAAGTAGAAACTCGCCCGATTACAACGGTAGGTGTAGTTTTCCCCTAGGCCGTTCCAGTTATTCGTTTCGAGCATCAGAACTGCGAAGATTTTGAGTTTCTCAAGCGTTTCTTACCTCCAAACTGCCATATCTCGCGAACGGATTGACCAATCCGCAAAATTTCTGTTGCATTTGAAAGTAGAAACTCGCCTGATTACAACGGTATGCGCACTTTTCCCCTAGGCCGTTCTTGTTATTCGTTTCGAGCATTAGAACTGCGAAAATTTTGAGTTTCTCAAGCGTTTCTTACCTCCAAACAGCCACATCTCGCGAACGGATTGACCAATCCACAAAATTTCTGTTGCGTCTGAAAGTAGAAACTCGCCCGGTTACAACGGTAGGTGTAGTTTTCCCCTAGGCCGTTCTAGTTATTCGTTTCGAGCATCAGAACTGCGAAAATTTTCAGTTTCTCAAGCGTTTCTTACCTCCAAACTGCCATATCTCTCGAACGGATTGACCAATCCGCATAATTTCTGTTGCATCTGAAAGTAGAAACTCGTCCGATTACAACGGTATGCGTACTTCTCCCCTAGGCCGTTCTAGTCATTCGTTTCGTGCATCAGAACTGCGAAAATTTTGAGTTTCTCTAGCGTTTCTTACCTCCAAACTGCCATATCTCGCGAACGGAATGACCAATCCGCAAAATTTCTGTTGCATCTGAAAGTAGAAACTCGCCCGATAACAACGGTAGGTGTAGTTTTCCCCTTGGCCGTTCTAGTTATTCGTTCCGAGCGTCAGAACTGCGAAAATTTTCAGTTTCTCAAGCGTTTCTTACTTCCAAACTGCCACATCTCGCGAACGGATCGATCAATCGGCAAAATTTCTGTTGTATCTGAAAGTAGAAACTCGCCCGATTACAACGGTGTGCGCATTTTGCCCCTAGGCCGTTCTAGTTATTCGTGTGGAGCATCAGAAATGCGAAAATTTTGAGTTTCTCAAGCGTTTCTTACCTCCAAACTGCCATATCTCGCGAACGGATTGACCAATCCGCAAAATTTCTGTTGCATCTGAAAGTAGAAACTCGCCCGATTACAACGGTATGTGTAGTTTTCCCCTAGACCGTTCCAGCTATTCGTTTCGAGCATCAGAACTGCGAAAATTTTGAGTTTCTCCAGCGTTTCTTACGTCCAAACTGCCATATCTCGCGAACGGATCGACCAATCCGCAAAATTTCTGTTGCATCAGAAAGTAGAAACACGCCCTACTACATCGGTATGCGTACTTTTCCCCTAGGCCGTTCTTGTTATTCGTTTCGAGCATCAGAACTGCGAAAATTTTGAGTTTCTCAAGCGTTTCTTACCTCCAAACAGCCACATCTCGCGAACGGATTGACCAATCCACAAAATTTCTGTTGCATCTGAAAGTAGAAACTCGCCCGATTACAACGGTATGTGTAGTTTTCCCCTAGGCCGTTCCAGTTATTCGTTTCGAGCATCAGAACTGCGAAAATTTTGAGTTTCTCAAGCGTTTCTTACCTCCAAACTGCCATATCTCGCGAACGGATTGACCAATCCGCAAAATTTCTGTTGCATCTGAAAGTAGAAACTCGCCCGATTACGACGGTAGGTGTAGTTTTCCCCTTGGCCGTTCTAGTTATTCGTTTCGAGCATCAGAACTGCGAAAATTTTGAGTTTCTCAAGCGTTTCTTACATCCAAACGGCCACATCTCGCGAACGGATCGACCAATCCGCAAAATTTCTGTTGCATCTGAAAGTAGAAACTCGCCCGATTACAACGGTATGTGTAGTTTTCCCCTAGACCGTTCCAGTTATAAGTTTCGAGCATCAGAACTGCGAAAATTTTGAGTTTCTAAAGCCTTCCTTATATCCAAACTGCCATATCTCGCGAACGGATTGACCAATCCGCATAATTTCTGTTGCATCTGAAAGTAGAAACTCGCCCGATTACAACGGTATGCGCACTTTTCCCCTAGGCGGTTCTAGTCATTCGTTTCGAGCATCAGAACTGCGAAAATTTTGAGTTTCTCAAGCGTTTCTTACCTCCAAACTGCCATATCTCGCGAACGGATTGACCAATCCGCAAAATTTCTGTTGCATCTGAAAGTGGAGACTCGCCCGATTACAACGGTATGTGTAGTTTTCCCCTGGGCCGTTCCAGTTATTCGTTTCGAGCATCAGAACTGCGAAAATATTGAGTTTCTCAAGCGTTTCTTACCTCCAAACTGCCATATCTCGCGAACGGATTGACCAATCCGCAAAATTTCTGTTGCATTTGAAAGTAGAAACTCGCCCGATTACAACGGTATGCGCACTTTTCCCTTAGGCCGTTCTAGTTATTCGTGTGGCGCATCAGAACTGCGAAAATTTTGAGTTTCTCAAGCGTCTCTTACCTCCAAACTGCCATATCTCGCGAACGGATTGACCAATCCGCAAAATTTATGTTGCATCTGAAAGTAGAAACTCGCCCGATTACAACGGTAGGTGTAGTTTTCCCCTAGGCCGTTCCAGTTATTCGTTTCGAGCATCAGAACTGCGAAGATTTTGAGTTTCTCAAGCGTTTCTTACCTCCAAACTGCCATATCTCGCGAACGGATTGACCAATCCGCAAAATTTCTGTTGCATTTGAAAGTAGAAACTCGCCCGATTACAACGGTATGCGCACTTTTCCCCTAGGCCGTTCTTGTTATTCGTTTCGAGCATTAGAACTGCGAAAATTTTGAGTTTCTCAAGCGTTTCTTACCTCCAAACAGCCACATCTCGCGAACGGATTGACCAATCCACAAAATTTCTGTTGCGTCTGAAAGTAGAAACTCGCCCGGTTACAACGGTAGGTGTAGTTTTCCCCTAGGCCGTTCTAGTTATTCGTTTCGTGCATCAGAACTGCGAAAATTTTCAGTTTCTCAAGCGTTTCTTACCTCCAAACTGCCATATCTCTCGAACGGATTGACCAATCCGCATAATTTCAGTTGCATCTGAAAGTAGAAACTCGTCCGATTACAACGGTATGCGTACTTCTCCCCTAGGCCGTTCTAGTCATTCGTTTCGTGCATCAGAACTGCGAAAATTTTGAGTTTCTCTAGCGTTTCTTACCTCCAAACTGCCATATCTCGCGAACGGAATGACCAATCCGCAAAATTTCTGTTGCATCTGAAAGTAGAAACTCGCCCGATAACAACGGTAGGTGTAGTTTTCCCCTTGGCCGTTCTAGTTATTCGTTTCGAGCGTCAGAACTGCGAAAATTTTCAGTTTCTCAAGCGTTTCTTACTTCCAAACTGCCACATCTCGCGAACGGATCGATCAATCGGCAAAATTTCTGTTGCATCTGAAAGTAGAAACTCGCCCGATTACAACGGTGTGCGCATTTTGCCCCTAGGCCGTTCTAGTTATTCGTGTGGAGCATCAGAAATGCGAAAATTTTGAGTTTCTCAAGCGTTACTTACCTCCAAACTGCCATATCTCGCGAACGGATTGACCAATCCGCAAAATTTCTGTTGCATCTGAAAGTAGAAACTCGCCCGATTACAACGGTATGTGTAGTTTTCCCCTAGACCGTTCCAGCTATTCGTTTCGAGCATCAGAACTGCGAAAATTTTGAGTTTCTCAAGCGTTTCTTACGTCCAAACTGCCATATCTCGCGAACGGATCGACCAATCCGCAAAATTTCTGTTGCATCAGAAAGTAGAAACACGCCCTACTACATCGGTATGCGTACTTTTCCCCTAGGCCGTTCTTGTTATTCGTTTCGAGCATCAGAACAGCGAAAATTTTGAGTTTCTCAAGCGTTTCTTACCTCCAAACAGCCACATCTCGCGAACGGATTGACCAATCCACAAAATTTCTGTTGCATCTGAAAGTAGAAACTCGCCCGATTACAACGGTATGTGTAGTTTTCCCCTAGGCCGTTCCAGTTATTCGTTTCGAGCATCAGAACTGCGAAAATTTTGAGTTTCTCAAGCGTTTCTTACCTCCAAACTGCCATATCTCGCGAACGGATTGACCAATCCGCAAAATTTCTGTTGCATCTGAAAGTAGAAACTCGCCCGATTACGACGGTAGGTGTAGTTTTCCCCTTGGCCGTTCTAGTTATTCGTTTCGAGCATCAGAACTGCGAAAATTTTGAGTTTCTCAAGCGTTTCTTACATCCAAACGGCCACATCTCGCGAACGGATCGACCAATCCGCAAAATTTCTGTTGCATCTGAAAGTAGAAACTCGCCCGATTACAACGGTATGCGCACTTTGCCTGTAGGCCGTTCTAGATATTCGTGTCGAGCATCAGAACTGCGAAAATTTTGAGTTTTTCAAGCGTTTCTTACCTCCAAACTGCCATATCTCGCGAACGGATTGACCAATCCGCAAAATTTCTGTTGCATCTGAAAGTAGAAACTCGCCCGATTACAACGGTATGTGTAGTTTTCCCCTAGACCGTTCCAGTTATTCGTTTCGAGCATCAGAACTGCGAAAATTTTGAGTTTCTAAAGCCTTCCTTATATCCAAGCTGCCATATCTCGCGAACGGATTGATCAATCCGCAAAATTTCTGTTGCATCTGAAAGTAGAAACTCGCCCGATTACAACGGTATGCGCACTTTTCCCCTAGGCCGTTCTAGTTATTCGTGTGGAGCATCAGAACTGCGAAAATTTTGAGTTTCTCAAGCGTTTCTTACATCCAAACTGCCACATCTCGCGAACGGATCGACCAATCCGCAAAATTTCTGTTGCGTCTGAAAGTAGAAACTCGCCCGATTACAACGGTATGCGCACTTTGCCCCTAGGCCGTTCCAGTTATTCGTTTCGAGCATCAGAACTGCGAAAATTTTGAGTTACTCAAGCGTTTCTTACCTCCAAACTGCCATATCTCGCGAACGGATTGACCAATCCGCAAAATTTCTGTTGCATCTGAAGTAGAGACTCGCCCGATTACAACGGTATGTGTAGTTTTCCCCTAGGCCGTTCCAGTTATTCGTTTCGAGCATCAGAACTGCGAAAATTTTGAGTTTCTCAAGCGTTTCTTACCTCCAAACTGCCATATCTCGCGAACGGATTGACCAATCCGCATAATTTCTGTTGCATCTGAAAGTAGAAACTCGCCCGATTACAACGGTATGCGCACTTTTCCTCTAGGCCGTTCTAGTTATTCGTTTCGAGCATCAGAACTGCGAAAATTTTGAGTTTCTCAAGCGTTTCTTACATCCAAACGGCCATATCTCGCGAACGGATTGACCAATCCGCAAAATTTCTGTTGCATCTGAAAGTAGAAACTCGCCCGATTACAACGGTATGTGCAGTTTTCCCCTAGGCCGTTCCAGTTATTCGTTTCGAGCATCAGAACTGCGAAAATTTTGAGTTTCTCAAGCGTTTCTTACATCCAAACGGCCATATCTCGCGAACGGATTGACCAATCCGCAAAATTTCTGTTGCATCAGAAAGTAGAAACTCGCCCGATTACAACGGTATGCGCACTTTTCCCCTAGGCATTTCTAGTTATTCGTTTCGAGCATCAGAACTGCGAAAATTTTGAGTTTCTCAAGCGTTTCTTATCTCCAAACTGCCATATCTCGCGAACGGATTGATCAATCCGCAAAATTTCTGTTGCATCAGAAAGTAGAAACTCGCCCGATTACAACGGTATGCGCACTTTTCCCCTAGGCATTTCTAGTTATTCGTTTCGAGCATCAGAACTGCGAAAATTTTGAGTTTCTCAAGCGTTTCTTACCTCCAAACAGCCACATCTCGCGAACGGATTGACCAATCCACAAAATTTCTGGTGCATCTGAAAGTAGAAACTCGCCCGATTACAACGGTATGTGTAGTTTTCCCCTAGGCCGTTCCAGTTATTCGTTTCGAGCATCAGAACTGTGAAAATTTTGAGTTTCTCAAGCGTTTCTTAACTCCAAACTGCCATATCTCGCGAACGGATTGACCAATCCGCAAAATTTCTGTTGCATCTGAAAGTAGAAACTCGCCCGATTACAACGGTATTTGTAGTTTTCCCCTAGACCGTTCCAGTTATTCGTTTCGAGCATCAGAACTGCGAAAATTTTGAGTTTCTCGAGCGTTTCTTAATTCCAAACTGCCACATCTCGCGAACGGATCGACCAATCCGCAAAATTTCTGTTGCATCTGAAAGTAGAAACTCGCCCGATTACAACGGTATGTGTAGTTTTCCCCTAGGCCGTTCCAGTTATTCGTTTCGAGCATCAGAACTGCGGAAATTTTGAGTTTCTCAAGCGTTTCTTACTTCCAAACTGCCACATCTCGCGAACGGATCGACCAATCCGCAAAATTTCTGTTGCGTCTGAAAGTAGAAACTCGCCCGATTACAACGGTATGTGTAGTTTTCCCCTAGGCCGTTCCAGTTATTCGTTTCGAGCATCAGAACTGCGAAAATTTTGAGTTTCTCAAGCGTTTCTTATCTCCAAACTGCCATATCTCGCGAACGGATTGATCAATCCGCAAAATTTCTGTTGCATCTGAAAGTAGAAACTCGCCCGATTACAACGGTATGCGCACTTTTCCCCTAGGCGGTTCTAGTTATTCGTTTCGAGCATCAGAACTGCGAAAATTTTGAGTTTCTCAAGCGTTTCTTACCTCCAAACAGCCACATCTCGCGAACGGATTGACCAATCCACAAAATTTCTGGTGCATCTGAAAGTAGAAACCCGCCCGATTACAACGGTATGCGTACTTCTCCCCTAGGCCGTTCCAGTCATTCGTTTCGAGCATCAGAACCTCGAAAATTTTGAGTTTCTCAAGCGTTTCTTATCTCCAAACTGCCATATCTCGCGAACGGATTGATCAATCCGCAAAATTTCTGTTGCATCTGAAAGTAGAAACTCGCCCGATTACAACGGTATGCGCACTTTTCCCCTAGGCGGTTCTAGTTATTCGTTTCGAGCATCAGAACTGCGAAAATTTTGAGTTTCTCAAGCGTTTCTTACCTCCAAACAGCCACATCTCGCGAACGGATTGACCAATCCACAAAATTTCTGGTGCATCTGAAAGTAGAAACTCGCCCGATTACAACGGTATGCGTACTTCTCACCTAGGCCGTTCCAGTCATTCGTTTCGAGCATCAGAACCTCGAAAATTTTGAGTTTCTCAAGCGTTTCTTACATCCAAACGGCCATATCTCGCGAACGGATTGACCAATCCGCATAATTTCTGTTGCATCTGAAAGAAGAAACTCGCCCGATTACAACGGTATGCGCACTTTTCCCCTAGGCCGTTCTAGTTATTCGTGTGGAGCATCAGAACTGCGAAAATTTTGAGTTTCTCAAGCGTTTCTTACCTCCAAACTGCCATATCTCGCGAACGGATTGACCAATCCGCAAAATTTCTGTTGCATCTGAAAGTAGAAACTCGCCCGATTACAACGGTATGCGTACTTCTCCCCTAGGCCGTTCTAGTCATTCGTTTCGAGCATCAGAACTGCGAAAATTTTGAGTTTCTCAAGCGTTTCTTACTTCCAAACTGCCACATCTCGCGAACGGATCGATCAATCCGCAAAATTTCTGTTGCGTCTGAAAGTAGAAACTCGCCCGATTACAACGGTATGCGCACTTTGCCCCTAGGCCGTTCTAGTTATTCGTGTCGAGCATCAGAACTGCGAAAATTTTGAGTTTCTCAAGCGTTTCTTACCTCCAAACTGCCATATCTCGGGAACGGATTGACCAATCCGCAAAATTTCTGTTGCATCTGAAAGTAGAAACTCGCCCGATTTCAACGGTGTGCGTACTTCTCTCCTAGGCCGTTCTAGTCATTCGTTTCGAGCATCAGAACTGCGAAAATTTTGAGTTTCTCAAGCGTTTCTTATCTCCAAACTGCCATATCTCGCGAACGGATTGATCAATCCGCAAAATTTCTGTTGCATCAGAAAGTAGAAACTCGCCCGATTACAACGGTATGCGCACTTTTCCCCTAGGCATTTCTAGTTATTCGTTTCGAGCATCAGAACTGCGAAAATTTTGAGTTTCTCAAGCGTTTCTTACCTCCAAACAGCCACATCTCGCGAACGGATTGACCAATCCACAAAATTTCTGGTGCATCTGAAAGTAGAAACTCGCCCCATTACAACGGTATGTGTAGTTTTCCCCTAGGCCGTTCCAGTTATTCGTTTCGAGCATCAGAACTGTGAAAATTTTGAGTTTCTCAAGCGTTTCTTACCTCCAAACTGCCATATCTCGCGAACGGATTGACCAATCCGCAAAATTTCTGTTGCATCTGAAAGTAGAAACTCGCCCGATTACAACGGTATGTGTAGTTTTCCCCTAGACCGTTCCAGTTATTCGTTTCGAGCATCAGAACTGCGAAAATTTTGAGTTTCTCAAGCGTTTCTTAATTCCAAACTGCCACATCTCGCGAACGGATCGACCAATCCGCAAAATTTCTGTTGCATCTGAAAGTAGAAACTCGCCCGATTACAACGGTATGTGTAGTTTTCCCCTAGGCCGTTCGAGTTATTCGTTTCGAGCATCAGAACTGCGGAAATTTTGAGTTTCTCAAGCGTTTCTTACGTCCAAACTGCCACATCTCGCGAACGGATTGACCAATCCACAAAATTTCTGTTGCATCTGAAAGTAGAAACTCGCCCGATTACAACGGTGTGCGTACTTCTCCCCTAGGCCGTTCTAGTCATTCGTTTCGAGCATCAGAACTGCGAAAATTTTGAGTTTCTCAAGCGTTTCTTATCTCCAAACTGCCATATCTCGCGAACGGATTGATCAATCCGCAAAATTTCTGTTGCATCTGAAAGTAGAAACTCGCCCGATTACAAAGGTATGCGCACTTTTCCCCTAGGCGGTTCTAGTTATTCGTTTCGAGCATCAGAACTGCGAAAATTTTGAGTTTCTCAAGCGTTTCTTACCTCCAAACAGCCACATCTCGCGAACGGATTGACCAATCCACAAAATTTCTGGTGCATCTGAAAGTAGAAACTCGCCCGATTACAACGGTATGCGTACTTCTCCCCTAGGCCGTTCCAGTCATTCGTTTCGAGCATCAGAACCTCGAAAATTTTCAGTTTCTCAAGCGTTTCTTATCTCCAAACTGCCATATCTCGCGAACGGATTGATCAATCCGCAAAATTTCTGTTGCATCTGAAAGTAGAACCTCGCCCGATTACAACGGTATGCGCACTTTGCCCCTAGGCCGTTCTAGTCTTTCGTTTCGAGCATCAGAACTGCGAAAATTTTGAGTTTCTCAAGCGTTTCTTATCTCCAAACTGCCATATCTCGCGAACGGATTGATCAATCCGCAAAATTTCTGTTGCATCTGAAAGTAGAAACTCGCCCGATTACAACGGTATGCGCACTTTTCCCCTAGGCCGCTCTAGTTGTTCGTTTCGAGCATCAGAACTGCGGAAATTTTGAGTTTCTCAAGCGTTTCTTACTTCCAAACTGCCACATCTCGCGAACGGACCGACCAATCCGCAAAATTTCTGTTGCGTCTGAAAGTAGAAACTCGCCCGATTACAACGGTATGTGTAGTTTTCCCCTAGGCCGTTCCAGTTATTCGTTTCGAGCATCAGAACTGCGAAAATTTTGAGTTTCTCAAGCGTTTCTTACCTCCAAACAGCCACATCTCGCGAACGGATTGACCAATCCGCAAAATTTCTGTTGCATCTGAAAGTAAAAACTCGCCCGATTACAACGGTATGTGTAGTTTTACCCTAGGCCGTTCCAGTTATTCGTTTCGAGCATCAGAACTGCGAAAATTTTGAGTTTCTCAAGCGTTTCTTACCTCCAAACAGCCACATCTCGCGAACGGATCGACCGATCCACAAAATTTCTGTTGCATCTGAAAGTAGAAACTCGCCCGATTACAACGGTGTGCGTACTTCTCCCCTAGGCCGTTCTAGTCATTCGTTTCGAGCATCAGAACTGCGAAAATTTTGAGTTTCTCAAGCGTTTCTTATCTCCAAACTGCCATATCTCGCGAACGGATTGATCAATCCGCAAAATTTCTGTTGCATCTGAAAGTAGAAACTCGCCCGATTACAACGGTATGCGCACTTTTCCCCTAGGCGGTTCTAGTTATTCGTTTCGAGCATCAGAACTGCGAAAATTTTGAGTTTCTCAAGCGTTTCTTACCTCCAAACAGCCACATCTCGCGAACGGATTGACCAATCCACAAAATTTCTGGTGCATCTGAAAGTAGAAACTCGCCCGATTACAACGGTATGCGTACTTCTCCCCTAGGCCGTTCCAGTCATTCGTTTCGAGCATCAGAACCTCGAAAATTTTGAGTTTCTCAAGCGTTTCTTATCTCCAAACTGCCATATCTCGCGAACGGATTGATCAATCCGCAAAATTTCTGTTGCATCTGAAAGTAGAACCTCGCCCGATTACAACGGTATGCGCACTTTGCCCCTAGGCCGTTCTAGTCTTTCGTTTCGAGCATCAGAACTGCGAAAATTTTGAGTTTCTCAAGCGTTTCTTATCTCCAAACTGCCATATCTCGCGAACGGATTGATCAATCCGCAAAATTTCTGTTGCATCTGAAAGTAGAAACTCGCCCGATTACAACGGTATGCGCACTTTTCCCCTAGGCCGCTCTAGTTGTTCGTTTCGAGCATCAGAACTGCGGAAATTTTGAGTTTCTCAAGCGTTTCTTACTTCCAAACTGCCACATCTCGCGAACGGATCGACCAATCCGCAAAATTTCTGTTGCGTCTGAAAGTAGAAACTCGCCCGATTACAACGGTATGTGTAGTTTTCCCCTAGGCCGTTCCAGTTATTCGTTTCGAGCATCAGAACTGCGAAAATTTTGAGTTTCTCAAGCGTTTCTTACCTCCAAACAGCCACATCTCGCGAACGGATTGACCAATCCACAAAATTTCTGTTGCATCTGAAAGTAGAAACTCGCCCGATTACAACGGTATGTGTAGTTTTCCCCTAGGCCGTTCCAGTTATTCGTTTCGAGCATCAGAACTGCGAAAATTTTGAGTTTCTCAAGCGTTTCTTACCTCCAAACAGCCACATCTCGCGAACGGATCGACCAATCCGCAAAATTTCTGTTGCGTCTGAAAGTAGAAACTCGCCCGATTACAACGGTATGTGTAGTTTTCCCCTAGGCCGTTCCAGTTATTCGTTTCGAGCATCAGAACTGCGAAAATTTTGAGTTTCTCAAGCGTTTCTTACCTCCAAACAGCCACATCTCGCGAACGGATTGACCAATCCACAAAATTTCTGTTGCATCTGAAAGTAGAAACTCGCCCGATTACAACGGTATGCGCACTTTTCCCCTAGGCGGTTCTAGTTATTCGTTTCGAGCATCAGAACTGCGAAAATTTTGAGTTTCTCAAGCGTTTCTTACCTCCAAACAGCCACATCTCGCGAACGGATTGACCAATCCACAAAATTTCTGGTGCATCTGAAAGTAGAAACTCGCCCGATTACAACGGTATGCGCACTTTTCCCCTAGGCGGTTCTAGTTATTCGTTTCGAGCATCAGATCTGCGAAAATTTTGAGTTTCTCAAGCGTTTCTTACCTCCAAACAGCCACATCTCGCGAACGGATTGACCAATCCACAAAATTTCTGGTGCATCTGAAAGTAGAAACTCGCCCGATTACAACCGTATGCGTTCTTCTCCCCTAGGCCGTTCCAGTCATTCGTTTCGAGCATCAGAACTGCGAAAATTTTGAGTTTCTCAAGCGTTTCTTATCTCCAAACTGCCATATCTCGCGAACGGATTGATCAATCCGCAAAATTTCTGTTGCATCTGAAAGTAGAACCTCGCCCGATTACAACGGTATGCGCACTTTGCCCCTAGGCCGTTCTAGTCTTTCGTTTCGAGCATCAGAACTGCGAAAATTTTGAGTTTCTCAAGCGTTTCTTATCTCCAAACTGCCATATCTCGCGAACGGATTGATCAATCCGCAAAATTTCTGTTGCATCTGAAAGTAGAAACTCGCCCGATTACAACGGTATGCGCACTTTCCCCCTAGGCCGCTCTAGTTGTTCGTTTCGAGCATCAGAACTGCGAAAATTTTGAGTTTCTCAAGCGTTTCTTAATTCCAAACTGCCACATCTCGCGAACGGATCGACCAATCCGCAAAATTTCTGTTGCATCTGAAAGTAGAAACTCGCCCGATTACAACGGTATGTGTAGTTTTCCCCTAGGCCGTTCCAGTTATTCGTTTCGAGCATCAGAACTGCGGAAATTTTGAGTTTCTCAAGCGTTTCTTACTTCCAAACTGCCACATCTCGCGAACGGATCGACCAATCCGCAAAATTTCTGTTGCGTCTGAAAGTAGAAACTCGCCCGATTACAACGGTATGTGTAGTTTTCCCCTAGGCCGTTCCAGTTCTTCGTTTCGAGCATCAGAACTGCGAAAATTTTGAGTTTCTCAAGCGTTTCTTACCTCCAAACAGCCACATCTCGCGAACGGATTGACCAATCCACAAAATTTCTGTTGCATCTGAAAGTAGAAACTCGCCCGATTACAACGGTATGTGTAGTTTTCCCCTAGGCCGTTCCAGTTATTCGTTTCGAGCATCAGAACTGCGAAAATTTTGAGTTTCTCAAGCGTTTCTTATCTCCAAACTGCCATATCTCGCGAACGGATTGATCAATCCGCAAAATTTCTGTTGCATCTGAAAGTAGAACCTCGCCCGATTACAACGGTATGCGCACTTTGCCCCTAGGCCGTTCTAGTCTTTCGTTTCGAGCATCAGAACTGCGAAAATTTTGAGTTTCTCAAGCGTTTCTTATCTCCAAACTGCCATATCTCGCGAACGGATTGATCAATCTGCAAAATTTCTGTTGCACCTGAAAGTAGAAACTCGCCCGATTACAACGGTATGCGCACTTTTCCCCTAGGCCGTTCTAGTTATTCGTTTCGAGCATCAGAACTGCGAAAATTTTGAGTTTCTCAAGCGTTTCTTACATCCAAACGGCCATATCTCGCGAACGGATTGACCAATCCACAAAATTTCTGTTGCATCTGAAAGTAGAAACTCGCCCGATTACAACGGTATGTGTAGTTTTCCCCTAGACCGTTCCAGTTATTCGTTTCGAGCATCAGAACTGCGAAAATTTTGAGTTTCTCAAGCGTTTCTTAATTCCAAACTGCCACATCTCGCGAACGGATCGACCAATCCGCAAAATTTCTGTTGCATCTGAAAGTAGAAACTCGCCCGATTACAACGGTATGCGTACTTCTCCCCTAGGCCGTTCTAGTCATTCGTTTCGAGCATCAGAACTGCGAAAATTTTGAGTTTCTCAAGCGTTTCTTACTTCCAAACTGCCACATCTCGCGAACGGATCGATCAATCCGCAAAATTTCTGTTGCGTCTGAAAGTAGAAACTCGCCCGATTACAACGGTATGCGCACTTTGCCCCTAGGCCGTTCTAGTTATTCGTGTCGAGCATCAGAACTGCGAAAATTTTGAGTTTCTCAAGCGTTTCTTACCTCCAAACTGCCATATCTCGCGAACGGATTGACCAATCCGCATAATTTCTGTTGCATCTGAAAGTAGAAACTCGCCCGATTACAACGGTATGCGCACTTTTCCCCTAGGCCGTTCTAGTTATTCGTTTCGAGCATCAGAACTGCGAAAATTTTGAGTTTCTCAAGCGTTTCTTACATCCAAACGGCCATATCTCGCGAACGGATTGACCAATCCGCATAATTTCTGTTGCATCTGAAAGAAGAAACTCGCCCGATTACAACGGTATGCGCACTTTTCCCCTAGGCCGTTCTAGTTATTCGTGTGGAGCATCAGAACTGCGAAAATTTTGAGTTTCTCAAGCGTTTCTTACCTCCAAACTGCCATATCTCGCGAACGGATTGACCAATCCGCAAAATTTCTGTTGCATCTGAAAGTAGAAACTCGCCCGATTACAACGGTATGCGTACTTCTCCCCTAGGCCGTTCTAGTCATTCGTTTCGAGCATCAGAACTGCGAAAATTTTGAGTTTCTCAAGCGTTTCTTACTTCCAAACTGCCACATCTCGCGAACGGATCGATCAATCCGCAAAATTTCTGTTGCGTCTGAAAGTAGAAACTCGCCCGATTACAACGGTGTGCGCACTTTGCCCCTAGGCCGTTCTAGTTATTCGTGTCGAGCATCAGAACTGCGAAAATTTTGAGTTTCTCAAGCGTTTCTTACCTCCAAACTGCCATATCTCGCGAACGGATTGACCAATCCGCAAAATTTCTGTTGCATCTGAAAGTAGATACTCGCCCGATTACAACGGTATGTGTAGTTTTCCCCTAGACCGTTCCAGTTATTCGTTTCGAGCATCAGAACTGCGAAAATTTTGAGTTTCTCAAGCGTTTCTTAATTCCAAACTGCCACATCTCGCGAACGGATCGACCAATCCGCAAAATTTCTGTTGCATCTGAAAGTAGAAACTCGCCCGATTACAACGGTATGTGTAGTTTTCCCCTAGGCCGTTCCAGTTATTCGTTTCGAGCATCAGAACTGCGGAAATTTTGAGTTTCTCAAGCGTTTCTTACTTCCAAACTGCCACATCTCGCGAACGGATCGACCAATCCGCAAAATTTCTGTTGCGTCTGAAAGTAGAAACTCGCCCGATTACAACGGTATGTGTAGTTTTCCCCTAGGCCGTTCCAGTTATTCGTTTCGAGCATCAGAACTGCGAAAATTTTGAGTTTCTCAAGCGTTTCTTACCTCCAAACAGCCACATCTCGCGAACGGATTGACCAATCCACAAAATTTCTGTTGCATCTGAAAGTAGAAACTCGCCCGATTACAACGGTGTGCGTACTTCTCCCCTAGGCCGTTCTAGTCATTCGTTTCGAGCATCAGAACTGCGAAAATTTTGAGTTTCTCAAGCGTTTCTTATCTCCAAACTGCCATATCTCGCGAACGGATTGATCAATCCGCAAAATTTCTGTTGCATCTGAAAGTAGAAACTCGCCCGATTACAACGGTATGCGCACTTTTCCCCTAGGCGGTTCTAGTTATTCGTTTCGAGCATCAGAACTGCGAAAATGTTGAGTTTCTCAAGCGTTTCTTACCTCCAAACAGCCACA
Source organism: Ptiloglossa arizonensis (assembly GCF_051014685.1). Classification (NCBI taxonomy): domain Eukaryota; kingdom Metazoa; phylum Arthropoda; class Insecta; order Hymenoptera; family Colletidae; genus Ptiloglossa; species Ptiloglossa arizonensis. Next base: position 60,699 of record NW_027479383.1, read on the forward strand.
TCTCGCGAACGGATTGACCAATCCACAAAATTTCTGGTGCATCTGAAAGTAGAAACTCGCCCGATTACAACGGTATGCGTACTTCTCCCCTAGGCCGTTCCAGCCATTCGTTTCGAGCATCAGAACCTCGAAAATTTTGAGTTTCTCAAGCGTTTCTTATCTCCAAACTGCCATATCTCGCGAACGGATTGATCAATCCGCAAAATTTCTGTTGCATCTGAAAGTAGAACCTCGCCCGATTACAACGGTATGCGCACTTTGCCCCTAGGCCGTTCTAGTCTTTCGTTTCGAGCATCAGAACTGCGAAAATTTTGAGTTTCTCAAGCGTTTCTTATCTCCAAACTGCCATATCTCGCGAACGGATTGATCAATCCGCAAAATTTCTGTTGCATCTGAAAGTAGAAACTCGCCCGATTACAACGGTATGCGCACTTTTCCCCTAGGCCGCTCTAGTTGTTCGTTTCGAGCATCAGAACTGCGAAAATTTTGAGTTTCTCAAGCGTTTCTTAATTCCAAACTGCCACATCTCGCGAACGGATCGACCAATCCGCAAAATTTCTGTTGCATCTGAAAGTAGAAACTCGCCCGATTACAACGGTATGTGTAGTTTTCCCCTAGGCCGTTCCAGTTATTCGTTTCGAGCAACAGAACTGCGGAAATTTTGAGTTTCTCAAGCGTTTCTTACTTCCAAACTGCCACATCTCGCGAACGGATCGACCAATCCGCAAAATTTCTGTTGCGTCTGAAAGTAGAAACTCGCCCGATTACAACGGTATGTGTAGTTTTCCCCTAGGCCGTTCCCGTTATTCGTTTCGAGCATCAGAACTGCGAAAATTTTGAGTTTCTCAAGCGTTTCTTACCTCCAAACAGCCACATCTCGCGAACGGATTGACCAATCCACAAAATTTCTGTTGCATCTGAAAGTAGAAACTCGCCCGATTACAACGGTATGTGTAGTTTTCCCCTAGGCCGTTCCAGTTATTCGTTTCGAGCATCAGAACTGCGAAAATTTTGAGTTTCTCAAGCGTTTCTTACCTCCAAACAGCCACATCTCGCGAACGGATCGACCAATCCGCAAAATTTCTGTTGCGTCTGAAAGTAGAAACTCGCCCGATTACAACGGTATGTGTAGTTTTCCCCTAGGCCGTTCCAGTTATTCGTTTCGAGCATCAGAACTGCGAAAATTTTGAGTTTCTCAAGCGTTTCTTACCTCCAAACAGCCACATCTCGCGAACGGATTGACCAATCCACAAAATTTCTGTTGCATCTGAAAGTAGAAACTCGCCCGATTACAACGGTGTGCGTACTTCTCCCCTAGGCCGTTCTAGTCATTCGTTTCGAGCATCAGAACTGCGAAAATTTTTAGTTTCTCAAGCGTTTCTTATCCCCAAACTGCCATATCTCGCGAACGGATTGATCAATCCGCAAAATTTCTGTTGCATCTGAATGTAGAAACTCGCCCGATTACAACGGTATGCGCACTTTTCCCCTAGGCGGTTCTAGTTATTCGTTTCGAGCATCAGATCTGCGAAAATTTTGAGTTTCTCAAGCGTTTCTTACCTCCAAACAGCCACATCTCGCGAACGGATTGACCAATCCACAAAATTTCTGGTGCATCTGAAAGTAGAAACTCGCCCGATTACAACGGTATGCGTACTTCTCCCCTAGGCCGTTCCAGTCATTCGTTTCGAGCATCAGAACTGCGAAAATTTTGAGTTTCTCAAGCGTTTCTTATCTCCAAACTGCCATATCTCGCGAACGGATTGATCAATCCGCAAAATTTCTGTTGCATCTGAAAGTAGAACCTCGCCCGATTACAACGGTATGCGCACTTTGCCCCTAGGCCGTTCTAGTCTTTCGTTTCGAGCATCAGAACTGCGAAAATTTTGAGTTTCTCAAGCGTTTCTTATCTCCAAACTGCCATATCTCGCGAACGGATTGATCAATCCGCAAAATTTCTGTTGCATCTGAAAGTAGAAACTCGCCCGATTACAAAGGTATGCGCACTTTTCCCCTAGGCCGCTCTAGTTGTTCGTTTCGAGCATCAGAACTGCGAAAATTTTGAGTTTCTCAAGCGTTTCTTAATTCCAAACTGCCACATCTCGCGAACGGATCGACCAATCCGCAAAATTTCTGTTGCATCTGAAAGTAGAAACTCGCCCGATTACAACGGTATTTGTAGTTTTCCCCTAGACCGTTCCAGTTATTCGTTTCGAGCATCAGAACTGCGAAAATTTTGAGTTTCTCAAGCGTTTCTTAATTCCAAACTGCCACATCTCGCGAACGGATCGACCAATCCGCAAAATTTCTGTTGCATCTGAAAGTAGAAACTCGCCCGATTACAACGGTATGTGTAGTTTTCCCCTAGGCCGTTCCAGTTATTCGTTTCGAGCATCAGAACTGCGGAAATTTTGAGTTTCTCAAGCGTTTCTTACTTCCAAACTGCCACATCTCGCGAACGGATCGACCAATCCGCAAAATTTCTGTTGCGTCTGAAAGTAGAAACTCGCCCGATTACAACGGTATGTGTAGTTTTCCCCTAGGCCGTTCCAGTTATTCGTTTCGAGCATCAGAACTGCGAAAATTTTGAGTTTCTCAAGCGTTTCTTACCTCCAAACAGCCACATCTCGCGAACGGATTGACCAATCCACAAAATTTCTGTTGCATCTGAAAGTAGAAACTCGCCCGATTACAACGGTATGTGTAGTTTTCCCCTAGGCCGTTCCAGTTATTCGTTTCGAGCATCAGAACTGCGAAAATTTTGAGTTTCTCAAGCGTTTCTTACCTCCAAACTGCCATATCTCGCGAACGGATTGACCAATCCGCAAAATTTCTGTTGCATCTGAAAGTAGAAACTCGCCCGATTACAACGGTATGTGTAGTTTTCCCCTAGACCGTTCCAGTTATTCGTTTCGAGCATCAGAACTGCGAAAATTTTGAGTTTCTAAAGCGTTCCTTATATCCAAACTGCCGTAACTCGCGAACGGATTGATCAATCCGCAAAATTTCTGTTGCATCTGAAAGTAGAAACTCGCCCGATTACAACGGTATGCGTACTTCTCCCCTAGGCCGTTCTAGTCATTCGTTTCGAGCATCAGAACTGCGAAAATTTTGAGTTTCTCAAGCGTTTCTTTTCTCCAAACTGCCATATCTTGCGAACGGATTGACCAATCCGCAAAATTTCTGTTGCATCTGAAAGCAGAAACTCGCCCGATTACAACGGTATGTGTAGTTTTCCCCTAGGCCGTTCTAGTTATTCGTTTCGAGCATCAGAACTGCGAAAATTTTGAGTTTCTCAAGCGTTTCTTACATCCAAACGGCCATATCTCGCGAACGGATTGACCAATCCGCATAATTTCTGTTGCATCTGAAAGTAGAAACTCGCCCGATTACAACGGTAGGTGTAGTTTTCCCCTAGGCCGTTCTAGTTATTCCTTTCGAGCATCAGAACTGCGAAAATTTTGAGTTTCTCAAGCGTTTCTTACTTCCAAACTGCCACATCTCGCGAACGGATCGACCAATCCGCAAAATTTCTGTGCGTCTGAAAGTAGAAACTCGCCCGATTACAACGGTATGCGCACTTTGCCCCTAGGCCGTTCTGGTTATTCGTCTCGAGCATCAGAACTGCGAAAATTTTGAGTTTCTCAAGCGTCTCTTACCTCCAAACTGCCATATCTCGGGAACGGATTGACCAATCCGCAAAATTTCTGTTGCATCTGAAAGTAGAAACTCGCCCGATTACAACGGTGTGCCTACTTCTCCCCTAGGCCGTTCTAGTCATTCGTTTCGAGCATCAGAACTGCGAAAATTATGAGTTTCTCAAGCGTTTCTTAATTCCCAACTGCCACATCTCGCGAACGGATCGACCAATCCGCAAAATTTCTGTTGCATCTGAAAGTAGAAACTCGCCCGATTACAACGGTATGTGTAGTTTTCCCCTAGGCCGTTCCAGTTATTCGTTTCGAGCATCAGAACTGCGAAAATTTTGAGTTTCTCAAGCGTTTCTTACCTCCAAACTGCCATATCTCGCGAACGGATTGACCAATCCGCAAAATTTCTGTTGCATCTGAAGTAGAGACTCGCCCGATTACAACGGTATGTGTAGTTTTCCCCTAGGCCGCTCCAGTTATTCGTTTCGAGCATCAGAACTGCGAAAATTATGAGTTTCTCAAGCGTTTCTTACTTCCAAACTGCCACATCTCGCGAACGGATCGACCAATCCGCAAAATTTCTGTTGCGTCTGAAAGTAGAAACTCGCCCGATTACAACGGTATGCGCACTTTGCCCCTAGGCCGTTCTAGTTATTCGTGTCGAGCATCAGAACTGCGAAAATTTTGAGTTTCTCAAGCGTTTCTTACATCCAAACGGCCATATCTCGCGAACGGATTGACCAATCCGCAAAATTTCTGTTGCATCTGAAAGTAGAAACTCGCCCGATTACAACAGTATGTGCAGTTTTCCCCTAGGCCGTTCCAGTTATTCGTTTCGAGCATCAGAACTGCGAAAATTAAGAGTTTCTCAAGCGTTTCTTACTTCCAAACTGCCATATCTCGCGAACGGATTGACCAATCCGCATAATTTCTGTTGCATCTGAAAGTAGAAACTCGCCCGATTACAACGGTATGCGCACTTTTCCCCTAGGCCGTTCTAGTTATTCGTTTCGAGCATCAGAACTGCGAAAATTTTGAGTTTCTCATGCGTTTCTTACCTCCAAACTGCCATATCTCGCGAACGGATTGACCAATCCGCAAAATTTCTGTTGCATCTGAAAGTAGAAACTCGCCCGATTACAACGGTATGCGTACTTCTCCCCTAGGCCGTTCTAGTCATTCGTTTCGAGCATCAGAACTGCGAAAATTTTGAGTTTCTCAAGCGTTTCTTTTCTCCAAACTGCCATATCTTGCGAACGGATTGACCAATCCGCAAAATTTCTGTTGCATCTGAAAGCAGAAACTCGCCCGATTACAACGGTATGTGTAGTTTTCCCCTAGGCCGTTCTAGTTATTCGTTTCGAGCATCAGAACTGCGAAAATTTTGAGTTTCTCAAGCGTTTCTTACATCCAAACGGCCATATCTCGCGAACGGATTGACCAATCCGCATAATTTCTGTTGCATCTGAAAGTAGAAACTCGCCCGATTACAACGGTAGGTGTAGTTTTCCCCTAGGCCGTTCTAGTTATTCCTTTCGAGCATCAGAACTGCGAAAATTTTGAGTTTCTCAAGCGTTTCTTACTTCCAAACTGCCACATCTCGCGAACGGATCGACCAATCCGCAAAATTTCTGTTGCGTCTGAAAGTAGAAACTCGCCCGATTACAACGGTATGCGCACTTTGCCCCTAGGCCGTTCTGGTTATTCGTCTCGAGCATCAGAACTGCGAAAATTTTGAGTTTCTCAAGCGTTTCTTACCTCCAAACTGCCATATCTCGGGAACGGATTGACCAATCCGCATAATTTCTGTTGCATCTGAAAGTAGAAACTCGCCCGATTACAACGGTATGCGCTCTTTTCCTCTAGGCCGTTCTAGTTATTCGTTTCGAGCATCACAACTGCGAAAATTTTGAGTTTCTCAAGCGTTTCTTACATCCAAACGGCCATATCTCGCGAACGGATTGATGAATCCGCAAAATTTCTGTTGCATCTGAAAGCAGAAACTCGCCCGATTACAACGGTATGTGTAGTTTTCCCCTAGGCCGTTCTAGTTATTCGTTTCGAGCATCAGAACTGCGAAAATTTTGAGTTTCTCAAGCGTTTCTTACATCCAAACGGCCATATCTCGCGAACGGATTGACCAATCCGCATAATTTCTGTTGCATCTGAAAGTAGAAACTCGCCCGATTACAACGGTAGGTGTAGTTTTCCCCTAGGCCGTTCTAGTTATTCCTTTCGAGCATCAGAACTGCGAAAATTTTGAGTTTCTCAAGCGTTTCTTACTTCCAAACTGCCACATCTCGCGAACGGATCGACCAATCCGCAAAATTTCTGTTGCGTCTGAAAGTAGAAACTCGCCCGATTACAACGGTATGCGCACTTTGCCCCTAGGCCGTTCTGGTTATTCGTCTCGAGCATCAGAACTGCGAAAATTTTGAGTTTCTCAAGCGTTTCTTACCTCCAAACTGCCATATCTCGGGAACGGATTGACCAATCCGCATAATTTCTGTTGCATCTGAAAGTAGAAACTCGCCCGATTACAACGGTATGCGCTCTTTTCCTCTAGGCCGTTCTAGTTATTCGTTTCGAGCATCACAACTGCGAAAATTTTGAGTTTCTCAAGCGTTTCTTACATCCAAACGGCCATATCTCGCGAACGGATTGATGAATCCGCAAAATTTCTGTTGCATCTGAAAGTAGAAACTCGCCCGATTACAACGGTATGTGCAGTTTTCCCCTAGGCCGTTCCAGTTATTCGTTTCGAGCATCAGAACTGCGAAAATTAAGAGTTTCTCAAGCGTTTCTTACCTCCAAACTGCCATATCTCGCGAACGGATTGACCAATCCGCATAATTTCTGTTGCATCTGAAAGTAGAAACTCGCCCGATTACAACGGTAGGTGTAGTTTTCCCCTAGGCCGTTCTAGTTATTCGTTTCGAGCATCAGAACTGCGAAAATTTTGAGTTTCTCAAGCGTTTCTTACATCCAAATGGCCATATCTCGCGAACGGATTGACCAATCCGCATAATTTCTGTTGCATCTGAAAGAAGAAACTCGCCCGATTACAACGGTATGCGCACTTTTCCCCTAGGCCGTTCTAGTTATTCGTGTTGAGCATCAGAACTGCGAAAATTTTGAGTTTCTCATGCGTTTCTTACCTCCAAACTGCCATATCTCGCGAACGGATTGACCAATCCGCAAAATTTCTGTTGCATCTGAAAGTAGAAACTCGCCCGATTACAACGGTATGCGTACTTCTCCCCTAGGCCGTTCTAGTCATTCGTTTCGAGCATCAGAACTGCGAAAATTTTGAGTTTCTCAAGCGTTTCTTTTCTCCAAACTGCCATATCTTGCGAACGGATTGACCAATCCGCAAAATTTCTGTTGCATCTGAAAGCAGAACCTCGCCCGATTACAACGGTATGTGTAGTTTTCCCCTAGGCCGTTCTAGTTATTCGTTTCGAGCATCAGAACTGCGAAAATTTTGAGTTTCTCAAGCGTTTCTTACATCCAAACGGCCATATCTCGCGAACGGATTGACCAATCCGCATAATTTCTGTTGCATCTGAAAGTAGAAACTCGCCCGATTACAACGGTAGGTGTAGTTTTCCCCTATGCCGTTCTAGTTATTCCTTTCGAGCATCAGAACTGCGAAAATTTTGAGTTTCTCAAGCGTTTCTTACTTCCAAACTGCCACATCTCGCGAACGGATCGACCAATCCGCAAAATTTCTGTTGCGTCTGAAAGTAGAAACTCGCCCGATTACAACGGTATGCGCACTTTGCCCCTAGGCCGTTCTGGTTATTCGTCTCGAGCATCAGAACTGCGAAAATTTTGAGTTTCTCAAGCGTTTCTTACCTCCAAACTGCCATATCTCGGGAACGGATTGACCAATCCGCAAAATTTCTGTTGCATCTGAAAGTAGAAACTCGCCCGATTACAACGGTGTGCCTACTTCTCCCCTAGGCCGTTCTAGTCATTCGTTTCGAGCATCAGAACTGCGAAAATTTTGAGTTTCTCAAGCGTTTCTTAATTCCCAACTGCCACATCTCGCGAACGGATCGACCAATCCGCAAAATTTCTGTTGCATCTGAAAGTAGAAACTCGCCCGATTACAACGGTATGTGTAGTTTTCCCCTAGGCCGTTCCAGTTATTCGTTTCGAGCATCAGAACTGCGAAAATTTTGAGTTTCTCAAGCGTTTCTTACCTCCAAACTGCCATATCTCGCGAACGGATTGACCAATCCGCAAAATTTCTGTTGCATCTGAAGTAGAGACTCGCCCGATTACAACGGTATGTGTAGTTTTCCCCTAGGCCGTTCCAGTTATTCGTTTCGAGCATCAGAACTGCGAAAATTTTGAGTTTCTCAAGCGTTTCTTACCTCCAAACTGCCATATCTCGCGAACGGATTGACCAATCCGCATAATTTCTGTTGCATCTGAAAGTAGAAACTCGCCCGATTACAACGGTATGCGCTCTTTTCCTCTAGGCCGTTCTAGTTATTCGTTTCGAGCATCACAACTGCGAAAATTTTGAGTTTCTCAAGCGTTTCTTACATCCAAACGGCCATATCTCGCGAACGGATTGACCAATCCGCAAAATTTCTGTTGCATCTGAAAGTAGAAACTCGCCCGATTACAACGGTATGTGCAGTTTTCCCCTAGGCCGTTCCAGTTATTCGTTTCGAGCATCAGAACTGCGAAAATTATGAGTTTCTCAAGCGTTTCTTACCTCCAAACTGCCATATCTCGCGAACGGATTGACCAATCCCCATAATTTCTGTTGCATCTGAAAGTAGAAACTCGCCCGATCACAACGGTATGCGCACTTTTCCCCTAGGCCGTTCTAGCCATTCGTTTCGAGCATCAGAACTGCGAAAATTTTGAGTTTCTCAAGCGTTTCTTACTTCCAAACTGCCACATCTCGCGAACGGATCGACCAATCCGCAAAATTTCTGTTGCGTCTGAAAGTAGAAACTCGCCCGATTACAACGGTATGTGTAGTTTTCCCCTAGACCGTTCCAGTTATTCGTTTCGAGCATCAGAACTGCGAAAATTTTGAGTTTCTAAAGCGTTCCTTATATCCAAACTGCCATATCTCGCGAACGGATTGATGAATCCGCAAAATTTCTGTTGCATCTGAAAGTAGAAACTCGCCCGATTACAACGGTATGCGTACTTCTCCCCTAGGCCGTTCTAGTCATTCGTTTCGACCATCAGAACTGCGAAAATTTTGAGTTTCTCAAGCGTTTCTTACCTCCAAACTGCCATATCTCGGGAACGGATTGACCAATCCGCATAATTTCTGTTGCATCTGAAAGTAGAAACTCGCCCGATTACAACGGTATGCGCTCTTTTCCTCTAGGCCGTTCTAGTTATTCGTTTCGAGCATCACAACTGCGAAAATTTTGAGTTTCTCAAGCGTTTCTTACATCCAAACGGCCATATCTCGCGAACGGATTGATGAATCCGCAAAATTTCTGTTGCATCTGAAAGTAGAAACTCGCCCGATTACAACGGTATGTGCAGTTTTCCCCTAGGCCGTTCCAGTTATTCGTTTCGAGCATCAGAACTGCGAAAATTAAGAGTTTCTCAAGCGTTTCTTACCTCCAAACTGCCATATCTCGCGAACGGATTGACCAATCCGCATAATTTCTGTTGCATCTGAAAGTAGAAACTCGCCCGATTACAACGGTAGGTGTAGTTTTCCCCTAGGCCGTTCTAGTTATTCGTTTCGAGCATCAGAACTGCGAAAATTTTGAGTTTCTCAAGCGTTTCTTACATCCAAATGGCCATATCTCGCGAACGGATTGACCAATCCGCATAATTTCTGTTGCATCTGAAAGAAGAAACTCGCCCGATTACAACGGTATGCGCACTTTTCCCCTAGGCCGTTCTAGTTATTCGTGTTGAGCATCAGAACTGCGAAAATTTTGAGTTTCTCATGCGTTTCTTACCTCCAAACTGCCATATCTCGCGAACGGATTGACCAATCCGCAAAATTTCTGTTGCATCTGAAAGTAGAAACTCGCCCGATTACAACGGTATGCGTACTTCTCCCCTAGGCCGTTCTAGTCATTCGTTTCGAGCATCAGAACTGCGAAAATTTTGAGTTTCTCAAGCGTTTCTTTTCTCCAAACTGCCATATCTTGCGAACGGATTGACCAATCCGCAAAATTTCTGTTGCATCTGAAAGCAGAACCTCGCCCGATTACAACGGTATGTGTAGTTTTCCCCTAGGCCGTTCTAGTTATTCGTTTCGAGCATCAGAACTGCGAAAATTTTGAGTTTCTCAAGCGTTTCTTACATCCAAACGGCCATATCTCGCGAACGGATTGACCAATCCGCATAATTTCTGTTGCATCTGAAAGTAGAAACTCGCCCGATTACAACGGTAGGTGTAGTTTTCCCCTATGCCGTTCTAGTTATTCCTTTCGAGCATCAGAACTGCGAAAATTTTGAGTTTCTCAAGCGTTTCTTACTTCCAAACTGCCACATCTCGCGAACGGATCGACCAATCCGCAAAATTTCTGTTGCGTCTGAAAGTAGAAACTCGCCCGATTACAACGGTATGCGCACTTTGCCCCTAGGCCGTTCTGGTTATTCGTCTCGAGCATCAGAACTGCGAAAATTTTGAGTTTCTCAAGCGTTTCTTACCTCCAAACTGCCATATCTCGGGAACGGATTGACCAATCCGCAAAATTTCTGTTGCATCTGAAAGTAGAAACTCGCCCGATTACAACGGTGTGCCTACTTCTCCCCTAGGCCGTTCTAGTCATTCGTTTCGAGCATCAGAACTGCGAAAATTTTGAGTTTCTCAAGCGTTTCTTAATTCCCAACTGCCACATCTCGCGAACGGATCGACCAATCCGCAAAATTTCTGTTGCATCTGAAAGTAGAAACTCGCCCGATTACAACGGTATGTGTAGTTTTCCCCTAGGCCGTTCCAGTTATTCGTTTCGAGCATCAGAACTGCGAAAATTTTGAGTTTCTCAAGCGTTTCTTACCTCCAAACTGCCATATCTCGCGAACGGATTGACCAATCCGCAAAATTTCTGTTGCATCTGAAGTAGAGACTCGCCCGATTACAACGGTATGTGTAGTTTTCCCCTAGGCCGTTCCAGTTATTCGTTTCGAGCATCAGAACTGCGAAAATTTTGAGTTTCTCAAGCGTTTCTTACCTCCAAACTGCCATATCTCGCGAACGGATTGACCAATCCGCATAATTTCTGTTGCATCTGAAAGTAGAAACTCGCCCGATTACAACGGTATGCGCTCTTTTCCTCTAGGCCGTTCTAGTTATTCGTTTCGAGCATCACAACTGCGAAAATTTTGAGTTTCTCAAGCGTTTCTTACATCCAAACGGCCATATCTCGCGAACGGATTGACCAATCCGCAAAATTTCTGTTGCATCTGAAAGTAGAAACTCGCCCGATTACAACGGTATGTGCAGTTTTCCCCTAGGCCGTTCCAGTTATTCGTTTCGAGCATCAGAACTGCGAAAATTATGAGTTTCTCAAGCGTTTCTTACCTCCAAACTGCCATATCTCGCGAACGGATTGACCAATCCCCATAATTTCTGTTGCATCTGAAAGTAGAAACTCGCCCGATCACAACGGTATGCGCACTTTTCCCCTAGGCCGTTCTAGCCATTCGTTTCGAGCATCAGAACTGCGAAAATTTTGAGTTTCTCAAGCGTTTCTTACTTCCAAACTGCCACATCTCGCGAACGGATCGACCAATCCGCAAAATTTCTGTTGCGTCTGAAAGTAGAAACTCGCCCGATTACAACGGTATGTGTAGTTTTCCCCTAGACCGTTCCAGTTATTCGTTTCGAGCATCAGAACTGCGAAAATTTTGAGTTTCTAAAGCGTTCCTTATATCCAAACTGCCATATCTCGCGAACGGATTGATCAATCCGCAAAATTTCTGTTGCATCTGAAAGTAGAAACTCGCCCGATTACAACGGTATGCGTACTTCTCCCCTAGGCCGTTCTAGTCATTCGTTTCGACCATCAGAACTGCGAAAATTTTGAGTTTCTCAAGGGTTTCTTTTCTCCAAACTGCCATATCTTGCGAACGGATTGATCAATCCGCAAAATTTCTGTTGCATCTGAAAGTAGAAACTCGCCCGATTACAACGGTAGGTGTAGTTTTCCCCTAGGCCGTTCTAGTTATTCCTTTCGAGCATCAGAACTGCGAAAATTTTGAGTTTCTCAAGCGTTTCTTACCTCCAAACTGCCATATCTCGGGAACGGATTGACCAATCCGCAAAATTTCTGTTGCATCTGAAAGTAGAAACTCGCCCGATTACAACGGTATGCGCACTTTTCCCCTAGGCCGTTCTAGTTATTCGTTTCGAGCATCAGAACTGCGAAAATTTTGAGTTTCTCAAGCGTTTCTTACATCCAAACGGCCATATCTCGCGAACGGATTGACCAATCCGCATAATTTCTGTTGCATCTGAAAGAAGAAACTCGCCCGATTACAACGGTATGCGCACTTTTCCCCTAGGCCGTTCTAGTTATTCGTGTGGAGCATCAGAACTGCGAAAATTTTGAGTTTCTCATGCGTTTCTTACCTCCAAACTGCCATATCTCGCGAACGGATTGACCAATCCGCAAAATTTCTGTTGCATCTGAAAGAAGAAACTCGCCCGATTACAACGGTATGCGCACTTTTCCCCTAGGCCGTTCTAGTTATTCGTGTTGAGCATCAGAACTGCGAAAATTTTGAGTTTCTCAAGCGTTTCTTACCTCCAAACAGCCATATCTCGCGAACGGATTGACCAATCCGCAAAATTTCTGTTGCATCTGAAAGTAGAAACTCGCCCGATTACAACGGTATGTGTAGTTTTCACCTAGGCCGTTCCAGTTATTCGTTTCGAGCATCAGAACTGCGAAAATTTTGAGTTTCTCAAGCGTTTCTTACCTCCAAACAGCCACATCTCGCGAACGGATTGACCAATCCACAAAATTTCTGTTGCATCTGAAAGTAGAAACTCGCCCGATTACAACGGTATGTGTAGTTTTCCCCTAGGCCGTTCTAGTTATTCGTGTGGAGCATCAGAACTGCGAAAATTTTGAGTTTCTCATGCGTTTCTTACCTCCAAACTGCCATATCTCGCGAACGGATTGACCAATCCGCAAAATTTCTGTTGCATCTGAAAGTAGAAACTCGCCCGATTACAACGGTATGCGTACTTCTCCCCTAGGCCGTTCTAGTCATTCGTTTCGAGCATCAGAACTGCGAAAATTTTGAGTTTCTCAAGCGTTTCTTACTTCCAAACTGCCACATCTCGCGAACGGATCGACCAATCCGCAAAATTTCTGTTGCGTCTGAAGGTAGAAACTCGCCCGATTACAACGGTATGCGCACTTTGCCCCTAGGCCGTTCTAGTTATTCGTGTCGAGCATCAGAACTGCGAAAATTTTGAGTTTCTCAAGCGTTTCTTATCTCCAAACTGCCATATCTCGCGAACGGATTGATCAATCCGCAAAATTTCTGTTGCATCTGAAAGTAGAAACTCGCCCGATTACAACGGTATGCGCACTTTTCCCCTAGGCGGTTCTAGTTATTCGTTTCGAGCATCAGAACTGCGAAAATTTTGAGTTTCTCAAGCGTTTCTTACATCCAAACAGCCACATCTCGCGAACGGATTGACCAATCCACAAAATTTCTGTTGCATCTGAAAGTAGAAACTCGCCCGATTACAACGGTATGTGTAGTTTTCCCCTAGGCCGTTCCAGTTATTCGTTTCGAGCATCAGAACTGCGAAAATTTTGAGTTTCTCAAGCGTTTCTTACCTCCAAACTGCCATATCTCGCGAACGGATTGACCAATCCGCAAAATTTCTGTTGCATCTGAAAGTAGAAACTCGCCCGATTACAACGGTATGTGTAGTTTTCACCTAGGCCGTTCCAGTTATTCGTTTCGAGCATCAGAACTGCGAAAATTTTGAGTTTCTCAAGCGTTTCTTACCTCCAAACAGCCACATCTCGCGAACGGATTGACCAATCCACAAAATTTCTGTTGCATCTGAAAGTAGAAACTCGCCCGATTACAACGGTATGTGTAGTTTTCCCCTAGGCCGTTCCAGTTATTCGTTTCGAGCATCAACTCTGCGAAAATTTTGAGTTTCTCATGCGTTTCTTACCTCCAAACTGCCATATCTCGCGAACGGATTGACCAATCCGCAAAATTTCTGTTGCATCTGAAAGTAGAAACTCGCCCGATTACAACGGTATGTGTAGTTTTCCCCTAGACCGTTCCAGTTATTCGTTTCGAGCATCAGAACTGCGAAAATTTTGAGTTTCTAAAGCGTTCCTTATATCCAAACTGCCATATCTCGCGAACGGATTGATCAATCCGCAAAATTTCTGTTGCATCTGAAAGTAGAAACTCGCCCGATTACAACGGTATGCGTACTTCTCCCCTAGGCCGTTCTAGTCATTCGTTTCGAGCATCAGAACTGCGAAAATTTTGAGTTTCTCAAGCGTTTCTTTTCTCCAAACTGCCATATCTTGCGAACGGATTGATCAATCCGCAAAATTTCTGTTGCATCTGAAAGAAGAAACTCGCCCGATTACAACGGTATGCGCACTTTTCCCCTAGGCGGTTCTAGTTATTCGTTTCGAGCATCAGAACTGCGAAAATTTTGAGTTTCTCAAGCGTTTCATACCTCCAAACTGCCATATCTCGCGAAGGGATTGACCAATCCGCAAAATTTCTGTTGCATCTGAAAGTAGAAACTCGCCCGATTACAACGGTAGGTGTAGTTTTCCCCTAGGCCGTTCTAGTTATTCCTTTCGAGCATCAGAACTGCGAAAATTTTGAGTTTCTCAAGCGTTTCTTACCTCCAAACTGCCATATCTCGGGAACGGATTGACCAATCCTCAAAATTTCTGTTGCATCTGAAAGTAGAAACTCGCCCGATTACAACGGTATGCGCACTTTTCCCCTAGGCCGTTCTAGTTATTCGTTTCGAGCATCAGAACTGCGAAAATTTTGAGTTTCTCAAGCGTTTCATACCTCCAAACTGCCATATCTCGCGAAGGGATTGACCAATCCGCAAAATTTCTGTTGCATCTGAAAGTAGAAACTCGCCCGATTACAACGGTAGGTGTAGTTTTCCCCTAGGCCGTTCTAGTTATTCCTTTCGAGCATCAGAACTGCGAAAATTTTGAGTTTCTCAAGCGTTTCTTACCTCCAAACTGCCATATCTCGGGAACGGATTGACCAATCCTCAAAATTTCTGTTGCATCTGAAAGTAGAAACTCGCCCGATTACAACGGTATGCGCACTTTTCCCCTAGGCCGTTCTAGTTATTCGTTTCGAGCATCAGAACTGCGAAAATTTTGAGTTTCTCAAGCGTTTCTTACATCCAAACGGCCATATCTCACGAACGGATTGACCAATCCGCATAATTTCTGTTGCATCTGAAAGAAGAAACTCGCCCGATTACAACGGTATGCGCACTTTTCCCCTAGGCCGTTCTAGTTATTCGTGTGGAGCATCAGAACTGCGAAAATTTTGAGTTTCTCATGCGTTTCTTACCTCCAAACTGCCATATCTCGCGAACGGATTGACCAATCCGCAAAATTTCTGTTGCATCTGAAAGTAGAAACTCGCCCGATTACAACGGTATGCGTACTTCTCCCCTAGGCCGTTCTAGTCATTCGTTTCGAGCATCAGAACTGCGAAAATTTTGAGTTTCTCAAGCGTTTCTTACTTCCAAACTGCCACATCTCGCGAACGGATCGACCAATCCGCAAAATTTCTGTTGCGTCTGAAAGTAGAAACTCGCCCGATTACAACGGTATGCGCACTTTGCCCCTAGGCCGTTCTAGTTATTCGTGTCGAGCATCAGAACTGCGAAAATTTTGAGTTTCTCAAGCGTTTCTTACCTCCAAACTGCCATATCTCGGGAACGGATTGACGAATCCGCAAAATTTCTGTTGCATCTGAAAGTAGAAACTCGCCCGTTTACAACGGTGTGCGTACTTCGCCCCTAGGCCGTTCTAGTCATTCGTTTCGAGCATCAGAACTGCGAAAATTTTGAGTTTCTCAAGCGTTTCTTATCTCCAAACTGCCATATCTCGCGAACGGATTGATCAATCCGCAAAATTTCTGTTGCATCTGAAAGTAGAAACTCGCCCGATTACAACGGTATGCGCACTTTTCCCCTAGGCCGTTCTAGTCATTCGTTTCGAGCATCAGAACTGCGAAAATTTTGAGTTTCTCAAGCGTTTCTTTTCTCCAAACTGCCATATCTTGCGAACGGATTAATCAATCCGCAAAATTTCTGTTGCATCTGAAAGAAGAAACTCGCCCGATTACAACGGTATGCGCACTTTTCCCCTAGGCGGTTCTAGTTATTCGTTTCGAGCATCAGAACTGCGAAAATTTTGAGTTTCTCAAGCGTTTCATACCTCCAAACTGCCATATCTCGCGAAGGGATTGACCAATCCGCAAAATTTCTGTTGCATCTGAAAGTAGAAACTCGCCCGATTACAACGGTATGTGTAGTTTTCCCCTAGGCCGTTCTAGTTATTCCTTTCGAGCATCAGAACTGCGAAAATTTTGAGTTTCTCAAGCGTTTCTTACCTCCAAACTGCCATATCTCGGGAACGGATTGACCAATCCGCAAAATTTCTGTTGCAACTGAAAGTAGAAACTCGCCCGATTACAACGGTGTGCCTACTTCTCCCCTAGGCCGTTCTAGTCATTCGTTTCGAGCATCAGAACTGCGAAAATTTTGAGTTTCTCAAGCGTTTCTTAATTCCCAACTGCCACATCTCGCGAACGGATCGACCAATCCGCAAAATTTCTGTTGCATCTGAAAGTAGAAACTCGCCCGATTACAACGGTATGTGTAGTTTTCCCCTAGGCCGTTCCAGTTATTCGTTTCGAGCATCAGAACTGCGAAAATTTTGTGTTTCTCAAGCGTTTCTTACCTCCAAACTGCCATATCTCGCGAACGGATTGACCAATCCGCAAAATTTCTGTTGCATCTGAAGTAGAGACTCGCCCGATTACAACGGTATGTGTAGTTTTCCCCTAGGCCGTTCCAGTTATTCGTTTCGAGCATCAGAACTGCGAAAATTTTGAGTTTCTCAAGCGTTTCTTATCTCCAAACTGCCATATCTCGCGAACGGATTGATCAATCCGCAAAATATCTGTTGCATCTGAAAGTAGAAACTCGCCCGATTACAACGGTATGCGCACTTTTCCCCTAGGCCGTTCTAGTCATTCGTTTCGAGCATCAGAACTGCGAAAATTTTGAGTCTCTCAAGCGTTTCTTTTCTCCAAACTGCCATATCTTGCGAACGGATTGATCAATCCGCAAAATTTCTGTTGCATCTGAAAGAAGAAACTCGCCCGATTACAACGGTATGCGCACTTTTCCCCTAGGCGGTTCTAGTTATTCGTTTCGAGCATCAGAACTGCGAAAATTTTGAGTTTCTCAAGCGTTTCATACCTCCAAACTGCCATATCTCGCGAAGGGATTGACCAATCCGCAAAATTTCTGTTGCATCTGAAAGTAGAAACTCGCCCGATTACAACGGTAGGTTTAGTTTTCCCCTAGCCCGTTCTTGTTATTCCTTTCGAGCATCAGAACTGCGAAAATTTTGAGTTTCTCAAGCGTTTCTTACCTCCAAACAGCCACATCTCGCGAACGGATTGACCAATCCACAAAATTTCTGGTGCATCTGAAAGTAGAAACTCGCCCGATTACAACGGTATGTGTAGTTTTCCCCTAGGCCGTTCCAGTTATTCGTTTCGAGCATCAGAACTGCGAAAATTTTGAGTTTCTCAAGCGTTTCTTAATTCCCAACTGCCACATCTCGCGAACGGATCGACCAATCCGGAAAATTTCTGTTGCATCTGAAAGTAGAAACTCGCCCGATTACAACGGTATGTGTAGTTTTCCCCTAGGCCGTTCCAGTTATTCGTTTCGAGCATCAGAACTGCGAAAATTTTGAGTTTCTCAAGCGTTTCTTACCTCCAAACTGCCATATCTCGCGAACGGATTGACCAATCCGCAAAATTTCTGTTGCATCTGAAGTAGAGACTCGCCCGATTACAACGCTATGTGTAGTTTTCCCCTAGGCCGTTCCAGTTATTCGTTTCGAGCATCAGAACTGCGAAAATTTTGAGTTTCTCAAGCGTTTCTTACCTCCAAACTGCCATATCTCGCGAACGGATTGACCAATCCGCATAATTTCTGTTGCATCTGAAAGTAGAAACTCGCCCGATTACAACGGTATGCGCACTTTTCCTCTAGGCCGTTCTAGTTATTCGTTTCGAGCATCACAACTACGAAAATTTTGAGTTTCTCAAGCGTTTCTTACATCCAAACGGCCATATCTCGCGAACGGATTGACCAATCCGCAAAATTTCTGTTGCATCTGAAAGTAGAAACTCGCCAGATTACAACGGTATGTGCAGTTTTCCCCTAGGCCGTCCCAGTTATTCGTTTCGAGCATCAGAACTGCGAAAATTATGAGTTTCTCAAGCGTTTCTTACATCCAAACTGCCATATCTCGCGAACGGATTGACCAATCCGCATAATTTCTGTTGCATCTGAAAGTAGAAACTCGCCCGATTACAACGGTATGCGCACTTTTCCTCTAGGCCGTTCTAGTTATTCGTTTCGAGCATCAGAACTGCGAAAATTTTGAGTTTCTCAAGCGTTTCTTAATTCCCAACTGCCACATCTCGCGAACGGATCGACCAATCCGCAAAATTTCTGTTGCATCTGAAAGTAGAAACTCGCCCGATTACAACGGTATGTGTAGTTTTCCCCTAGGCCGTTCCAGTTATTCGTTTCGAGCATCAGAACTGCGAAAATTTTGAGTTTCTCAAGCGTTTCTTACCTCCAAACTGCCATATCTCGCGAACGGATTGACCAATCCGCAAAATTTCTGTTGCATCTGAAGTAGAGACTCGCCCGATTACAACGGTATGTGTAGTTTTCCCCTAGGCCGTTCCAGTTATTCGTTTCGAGCATCAGAACTGCGAAAATTTTGAGTTTCTCAAGCGTTTCTTACCTCCAAACTGCCATATCTCGCGAACGGATTGACCAATCCGCATAATTTCTGTTGCATCTGAAAGTAGAAACTCGCCCGATTACAACGGTATGCGCACTTTTCCTCTAGGCCGTTTTAGTTATTCGTTTCGAGCATCACAACTGCGAAAATTTTGAGTTTCTCAAGCGTTTCTTACATCCAAACGGCCATATCTCGCGAACGGATTGACCAATCCGCAAAATTTCTGTTGCATCTGAAAGTAGAAACTCGCCAGATTACAACGGTATGTGCAGTTTTCCCCTAGGCCGTTCCAGTTATTCGTTTCGAGCATCAGAACTGCGAAAATTATGAGTTTCTCAAGCGTTTCTTACATCCAAACTGCCATATCTCGCGAACGGATTGACCAATCCGCATAATTTCTGTTGCATCTGAAAGTAGAAACTCGCCCGATTACAACGGTATGCGCACTTTTCCTCTAGGCCGTTCTAGTTATTCGTTTCGAGCATCAGAACTGCGAAAATTTTGAGTTTCTCAAGCGTTTCTTATCTCCAAACTGCCATATCTCGCGAACGGATTGATCAATCCGCAAAATTTCTGTTGCATCTGAAAGTAGAAACTCGCCCGATTACAAAGGTATGCGCACTTTTCCCCTAGGTGGTTCTAGTTATTCGTTTCGAGCATCAGAACTGCGAAAATTTTGAGTTTCTCAAGCGTTTCTTACCTCCAAACAGCCACATCTCGCGAACGGATTGACCAATCCACAAAATTTCTGTTGCATCTGAAAGTAGAAACTCGCCCGATTACAACGGTATGTGTAGTTTTCCCCTAGGCCGTTCCAGTTATTCGTTTCGAGCATCAGAACTGCGAAAATTTTGAGTTTCTCAAGCGTTTCTTACCTCCAAACTGCCATATCTCGCGAACGGATTGACCAGTCCGCATAATTTCTGTTGCATCCGAAAGTAGAAACTCGCCCGATTACAACGGTATGCGTACTTCTCCCCTAGGCTGTTCTAGTCATTCGTTTCGAGAATCAGAACTGCGAAAATTTGGAGTCTCTCAAGCGTTTCTTATCTCCAAACTGCCATATCTCGCGAACGGATTGATCAATCCGCAAAATTTCTGTTGCATCTGAAAGTTGAACCTCGCCCGATTACAACGGTATGCGCACATTGCCCCTAGGCCGTTCTAGTTATTCGTGTCGAGCATCAGAACTGCGAAAATTTTGAGTTTCTCAAGCGTTTCTTACCTCCAAACTGCCATATCTCGGTAACGGATTGACCAATCCGCAAAATTTCTGTTGCATCTGAAAGTAGAAACTCGCCCGATTGCAACGGTGTGCGTACTTCTCCCCTAGGCCGTTCTAGTCATTCGTTTCGAGCATCAGAACTGCGAAAATTTTGAGTTTCTCAAGCGTTTCTTATCTCCAAACTGCCATATCTCGCGAACGGATTGATCAATCCGCAAAACTTCTGTTGCATCTGAAAGTAGAAACTCGCCCGATTGCAACGGTGTGCGTACTTCCCCCTAGGCCGTTCTAGTCATTCGTTTCGAGCATCAGAACTGCGAAAATTTTGAGTTTCTCAAGCGTTTCTTATATCCAAACTGCCATATCTCGCGAACGGATTGATCAATCCGCAAAATTTCTGTTGCATCTGAAAGTAGAAACTCGCCCGATTACAACGGAATGCGCACTTTTCCCCTAGGCCGCTCTAGTTGTTCGTTTCGAGCATCAGAACTGCGAAAATTTTGAGTTTCTCAAGCGTTTCTTAATTCCAAACTGCCACATCTCGCGAACGGATCGACCAATCCGCAAAATTTCTGTTGCATCTGAAAGTAGAAACTCGCCCGATTACAACGGTATTTGTAGTTTTCCCCTAGGCCGATCCAGTTATTCGTTTCGAGCATCAGAACTGCGCAAATTTTGAGTTTCTCATGCGTTTCTTACTTCCAAACTGCCACATCTCGCGAACGGAACGACCAATCCGCAAAATTTCTGTTGCGTCTGTAAGTAGAAACTCGCCCGATTACAACGGTATGTGTAGTTTTCCCCTCGGCCGTTCCAGTTATTCGTTTCGAGCATCAGAACTGCGAAAATTTTGAGTTTCTCTAGCGTTTCTTACCTCCAAACTGCCATATCTCGGTAACGGATTGACCAATCCGCAAAATTTCTGTTGCATCTGAAAGTAGAAACTCGCCCGATTGCAAGGGTGTGCGTACTTCTCCCCTAGGCCGTTCTAGTCATTCGTTTCGAGCATCAGAACTGCGAAAATTTTGAGTTTCTCAAGCGTTTCTTATCTCCAAACTGCCATATCTCGCGAACGGATTGATCAATCCGCAAAATTTCTGTTGCATCTGAAAGTAGAAACTCGCCCGATTACAACGGTATGCGCACTTTTCCCCTAGGCCGCTCTAGTTGTTCGTTTCGAGCATCAGAACTGCGAAAATTTTGAGTTTCTCAAGCGTTTCTTAATTCCAAACTGCCACATCTCGCGAACGGATCGACCAATCCGCAAAATTTCTGTTGCATCTGAAAGTAGAAACTCGCCCGATTGCAACGGTGTGCGTACTTCTCCCCTAGGCCGTTCTAGTCATTCGTTTCGAGCATCAGAACTGCGAAAATTTTGAGTTTCTCAAGCGTTTCTTATCTCCAAACTGCCATATCTCGCGAACGGATTGATCAATCCGCAAAATTTCTGTTGCATCTGAAAGTAGAAACTCGCCCGATTATAACCGTAAGCGCACTTTACCCTAGGCGGTTCTAGTTATTCGTTTCGAGCATCAGAACTGCGAAAATTTTGATTTTCTCAAGCGTTTCTTAATTCCAAACTGCCACATCTCGCGAACGGATCGACCAATCCGCAAAATTTCTGTTGCATCTGAAAGTAGAAACTCGCCCGATTACAACGGTATGCGTACTTCTCCCCTAGGCCGTTCTAGTCATTCGTTTCGAGCATCAGAACTGCGAAAATTTTGAGTTTCTCAAGCGTTTCTTATCTCCAAACTGCCACATCTCGCGAACGGATCGACCAATCCGCAAAATTTCTGTTGCGTCTGAAAGTAGAACCTCGCCCGATTACAACGGTATGCGCACTGTGCCCCTAGGCCGTTCTAGTTATTCGTGTCGAGCATCAGAACTGCGAAAATTTTGAGTTTCTCAAGCGTTTCTTACCTCCAAACTGCCATATCTCGGGAACGGATTGACCAATCCGCAAAATTTCTGTTGCATCTGAAAGTAGAAACTCGCCCGATTGCAACGGTGTGCGTACTTCTCCCCTAGGCCGTTCTAGTCATTCGTTTCGAGCATCAGAACTGCGAAAATTTTGAGTTTCTCAAGCGTTTCTTATCTCCAAACTGCCACATCTCGCGAACGGATCGACCAATCCGCAAAATTTCTGTTGCATCTGAAAGTAGAAACTCGCCCGATTACAACGGTATTTGTAGTTTTCCCCTAGGCCGATCCAGTTGTTCGTTTCGAGCATCAGAACTGCGGAAATTTTGAGTTTCTCAAGCGTTTCTTACTTCCAAACTGCCACATCTCGCGAACGGAACGACCAATCCGCAAAATTTCTGTTGCGTCTGTAAGTAGCAACACGCCCGATTACAACGGTATGTGTAGTTTTCCCCTAGGCCGTTCCAGTTATTCGTTTCGAGCATCAGAACTGCGAAAATTTTGAGTTTCTCAAGCGTTTCTTACCTCCAAACTGCCATATCTCGCGAACGGATTGACCAATCCGCAAAATTTCTGTTGCATCTGAAGTAGAGACTCGCCCGATTACAACGGTATGTGTAGTTTTCCCCTAGGCCGTTCCAGTTATTCTTTTCGAGCATCAGAACTGCGAAAATTTTGAGTTTCTCAAGCGTTTCTTACCTCCAAACTGCCATATCTCGGGAACGGATTGACCAATCCGCAAAATTTCTGTTGCATCTGAAAGTAGAAACTCGCCCGATTGCAACGGTGTGCGTACTTCTCCCCTAGGCCGTTCTAGTCATTCGTTTCGAGCATCAGAACTGCGAAAATTTTGAGTTTCTCAAGCGTTTCTTATCTCCAAACTGCCACATCTCGCGAACGGATCGACCAATCCGCAAAATTTCTGTTGCATCTGAAAGTAGAAACTCGCCCGATTACAACGGTATTTGTAGTTTTCCCCTAGGCCGATCCAGTTGTTCGTTTCGAGCATCAGATCTGCGGAAATTTTGAGTTTCTCAAGCGTTTCTTACATCCAAACTGCCACATCTCGCGTACGGATCGACAAAATCCGCCAAATTTCTGTTGCGTCTGAAAGTAGAACCTCGCCCGATTACAACGGTATGCGCACTTTGCCCCTAGGCCGTTCTAGTTATTCGTGTCGAGCATCAGAACTGCGAAAATTTTGAGTTTCTCAAGCGTTTCTTATCTCCAAACTGCCATATCTCGCGAACGGATTGATCAATCCGCAAAATTTCTGATGCATCTGAAAGTAGAAACTCGCCCGATTACAACGGTATGCGCACTTTGCCCCTAGGCCGTTCTAGTTATTCGTGTCGAGCATCAGAACTGCGAAAATTTTGAGTTTCTCAAGCGTTTCGTACCTCCAAACAGCCACATCTCGCGAACGGATTGACCAATCCACAAAATTTCTGTTGCATCTGAAATTAGAAACTCGCCCGATTACAACGGAATGTGTAGTTTTCCCCTCGGCCGTTCCAGTTATTCGTTTCGAGCATCAGAACTGCGAAAATTTTGAGTTTCTCTAGCGTTTCTTACCTCCAAACTGCCATATCTCGGTAACGGATTGACCAATCCGCAAAATTTCTGTTGCATCTGAAAGTAGAAACTCGCCCGATTGCAAGGGTGTGCGTACTTCTCCCCTAGGCCGTTCTAGTCATTCGTTTCGAGCATCAGAACTGCGAAAATTTTGAGTTTCTCAAGCGTTTCTTATCTCCAAACTGCCATATCTCGCGAACGGATTGATCAATCCGCAAAATTTCTGTTGCATCTGAAAGTAGAAACTCGCCCGATTACAACGGTATGCGCACTTTTCCCCTAGGCCGCTCTAGTTGTTCGTTTCGAGCATCAGAACTGCGAAAATTTTGAGTTTCTCAAGCGTTTCTTAATTCCAAACTGCCACATCTCGCGAACGGATCGACCAATCCGCAAAATTTCTGTTGCATCTGAAAGTAGAAACTCGCCCGATTGCAACGGTGTGCGTACTTCTCCCCTAGGCCGTTCTAGTCATTCGTTTCGAGCATCAGAACTGCGAAAATTTTGAGTTTCTCAAGCGTTTCTTATCTCCAAACTGCCATATCTCGCGAACGGATTGATCAATCCGCAAAATTTCTGTTGCATCTGAAAGTAGAAACTCGCCCGATTATAACCGTAAGCGCACTTTACCCTAGGCGGTTCTAGTTATTCGTTTCGAGCATCAGAACTGCGAAAATTTTGATTTTCTCAAGCGTTTCTTAATTCCAAACTGCCACATCTCGCGAACGGATCGACCAATCCGCAAAATTTCTGTTGCATCTGAAAGTAGAAACTCGCCCGATTATAACCGTAAGCGCACTTTACCCTAGGCGGTTCTAGTTATTCGTTTCGAGCATCAGAACTGCGAAAATTTTGAGTTTCTCAAGCGTTTCTTATCTCCAAACTGCCACATCTCGCGAACGGATCGACCAATCCGCAAAATTTCTGTTGCGTCTGAAAGTAGAACCTCGCCCGATTACAACGGTATGCGCACTGTGCCCCTAGGCCGTTCTAGTTATTCGTGTCGAGCATCAGAACTGCGAAAATTTTGAGTTTCTCAAGCGTTTCTTACCTCCAAACTGCCATATCTCGGGAACGGATTGACCAATCCGCAAAATTTCTGTTGCATCTGAAAGTAGAAACTCGCCCGATTGCAACGGTGTGCGTACTTCTCCCCTAGGCCGTTCTAGTCATTCGTTTCGAGCATCAGAACTGCGAAAATTTTGAGTTTCTCAAGCGTTTCTTATATCCAAACTGCCATATCTCGCGAACGGATTGATGAATCCGCAAAATTTCTCTTGCATCTAAAAGTAGAAACTCGCCCGATTACAACGGTATTTGTAGTTTTCCCCTAGGCCGATCCAGTTGTTCGTTTCGAGCATCAGAACTGCGGAAATTTTGAGTTTCTCAAGCGTTTCTTACTTCCAGACTGCCACATCTCGCGAACGGAACGACCAATCCGCAAAATTTCTGTTGCGTCTGTAAGTAGCAACACGCCCGATTACAACGGTATGTGTAGTTTTCCCCTAGGCCGTTCCAGTTATTCGTTTCGAGCATCAGAACTGCGAAAATTTTGAGTTTCTCAAGCGTTTCTTACCTCCAAACTGCCATATCTCGCGAACGGATTGACCAATCCGCAAAATTTCTGTTGCATCTGAAGTAGAGACTCGCCCGATTACAACGGTATGTGTAGTTTTCCCCTAGGCCGTTCCAGTTATTCTTTTCGAGCATCAGAACTGCGAAAATTTTGAGTTTCTCAAGCGTTTCTTACCTCCAAACTGCCATATCTCGGGAACGGATTGACCAATCCGCAAAATTTCTGTTGCATCTGAAAGTAGAAACTCGCCCGATTGCAACGGTGTGCGTACTTCTCCCCTAGGCCGTTCTAGTCATTCGTTTCGAGCATCAGAACTGCGAAAATTTTGAGTTTCTCAAGCGTTTCTTATCTCCAAACTGCCACATCTCGCGAACGGATCGACCAATCCGCAAAATTTCTGTTGCATCTGAAAGTAGAAACTCGCCCGATTACAACGGTATTTGTAGTTTTCCCCTAGGCCGATCCAGTTGTTCGTTTCGAGCATCAGAACTGCGGAAATTTTGAGTTTCTCAAGCGTTTCTTACATCCAAACTGCCACATCTCGCGTACGGATCGACAAAATCCGCCAAATTTCTGTTGCGTCTGAAAGTAGAACCTCGCCCGATTACAACGGTATGCGCACTTTGCCCCTAGGCCGTTCTAGTTATTCGTGTCGAGCATCAGAACTGCGAAAATTTTGAGTTTCTCAAGCGTTTCTTATCTCCAAACTGCCATATCTCGCGAACGGATTGATCAATCCGCAAAATTTCTGATGCATCTGAAAGTAGAAACTCGCCCGATTACAACGGTATGCGCACTTTGCCCCTAGGCCGTTCTAGTTATTCGTGTCGAGCATCAGAACTGCGAAAATTTTGAGTTTCTCAAGCGTTTCGTACCTCCAAACAGCCACATCTCGCGAACGGATTGACCAATCCACAAAATTTCTGTTGCATCTGAAATTAGAAACTCGCCCGAGTACAACGGTAGGTGTAGTTTTCCCCTAGGCCGTTCTAGTTATTCGTTTCGAGCATCAGAACTGCGAAAATTTTGAGTTTCTCAAGCGTTTCTTACTTCCAAACTGCCACATCTCGCGAACGGATCGGACCAATCCGCATAATTTCTGTTGCATCTGAAAGTAGAAACTCGCCCGATTACAACGGTATGCGCACTTTTCCCCTAGGCCGTTCTAGTTATTCGTTTCGAGCATCACAACTGCGAAAATTTTGAGTTTCTCAAGCGTTTCTTACATCCAAACGGCCATATCTCGCGAACGGATTGACCAATCCGCAAAATTTCTGTTGCATCTGAAAGTAGAAACTCGCCAGATTACAACGGTATGTGCAGTTTTCCCCTAGGCCGTCCCAGTTATTCGTTTCGAGCATCAGAACTGCGAAAATTATGAGTTTCTCAAGCGTTTCTTACATCCAAACTGCCATATCTCGCGAACGGATTGACCAATCCGCATAATTTCTGTTGCATCTGAAAGTAGAAACTCGCCCGATTACAACGGTATGCGCACTTTTCCTCTAGGCCGTTCTAGTTATTCGTTTCGAGCATCAGAACTGCGAAAATTTTGAGTTTCTCAAGCGTTTCTTAATTCCCAACTGCCACATCTCGCGAACGGATCGACCAATCCGCAAAATTTCTGTTGCATCTGAAAGTAGAAACTCGCCCGATTACAACGGTATGTGTAGTTTTCCCCTAGGCCGTTCCAGTTATTCGTTTCGAGCATCAGAACTGCGAAAATTTTGAGTTTCTCAAGCGTTTCTTACCTCCAAACTGCCATATCTCGCGAACGGATTGACCAATCCGCAAAATTTCTGTTGCATCTGAAGTAGAGACTCGCCCGATTACAACGGTATGTGTAGTTTTCCCCTAGGCCGTTCCAGTTATTCGTTTCGAGCATCAGAACTGCGAAAATTTTGAGTTTCTCAAGCGTTTCTTACCTCCAAACTGCCATATCTCGCGAACGGATTGACCAATCCGCATAATTTCTGTTGCATCTGAAAGTAGAAACTCGCCCGATTACAACGGTATGCGCACTTTTCCTCTAGGCCGTTTTAGTTATTCGTTTCGAGCATCACAACTGCGAAAATTTTGAGTTTCTCAAGCGTTTCTTACATCCAAACGGCCATATCTCGCGAACGGATTGACCAATCCGCAAAATTTCTGTTGCATCTGAAAGTAGAAACTCGCCAGATTACAACGGTATGTGCAGTTTTCCCCTAGGCCGTTCCAGTTATTCGTTTCGAGCATCAGAACTGCGAAAATTATGAGTTTCTCAAGCGTTTCTTACATCCAAACTGCCATATCTCGCGAACGGATTGACCAATCCGCATAATTTCTGTTGCATCTGAAAGTAGAAACTCGCCCGATTACAACGGTATGCGCACTTTTCCTCTAGGCCGTTCTAGTTATTCGTTTCGAGCATCAGAACTGCGAAAATTTTGAGTTTCTCAAGCGTTTCTTATCTCCAAACTGCCATATCTCGCGAACGGATTGATCAATCCGCAAAATTTCTGTTGCATATGAAAGTAGAAACTCGCCCGATTACAACGGTATGCGCACTTTTCCCCTAGGCGGTTCTAGTTATTCGTTTCGAGCATCAGAACTGCGAAAATTTTGAGTTTCTCAAGCGTTTCTTACCTCCAAACAGCCACATCTCGCGAACGGATTGACCAATCCACAAAATTTCTGTTGCATCTGAAAGTAGAAACTCGCCCGATTACAACGGTATGTGTAGTTTTCCCCTAGGCCGTTCCAGTTATTCGTTTCGAGCATCAGAACTGCGAAAATTTTGAGTTTCTCAAGCGTTTCTTACCTCCAAACTGCCATATCTCGCGAACGGATTGACCAGTCCGCATAATTTCTGTTGCATCTGAAAGTAGAAACTCGCCCGATTACAACGGTATGCGTACTTCTCCCCTAGGCCGTTCTAGTCATTCGTTTCGAGCATCAGAACTGCGAAAATTTGGAGTCTCTCAAGCGTTTCTTATCTCCAAACTGCCATATCTCGCGAACGGATTGATCAATCCGCAAAATTTCTGTTGCATCTGAAAGTTGAACCTCGCCCGATTACAACGGTATGCGCACATTGCCCCTAGGCCGTTCTAGTTATTCGTGTCGAGCATCAGAACTGCGAAAATTTTGAGTTTCTCAAGCGTTTCTTACCTCCAAACTGCCATATCTCGGTAACGGATTGACCAATCCGCAAAATTTCTGTTGCATCTGAAAGTAGAAACTCGCCCGATTGCAACGGTGTGCGTACTTCTCCCCTAGGCCGTTCTAGTCATTCGTTTCGAGCATCAGAACTGCGAAAATTTTGAGTTTCTCAAGCGTTTCTTATCTCCAAACTGCCATATCTCGCGAACGGATTGATCAATCCGCAAAACTTCTGTTGCATCTGAAAGTAGAAACTCGCCCGATTGCAACGGTGTGCGTACTTCCCCCTAGGCCGTTCTAGTCATTCGTTTCGAGCATCAGAACTGCGAAAATTTTGAGTTTCTCAAGCGTTTCTTATATCCAAACTGCCATATCTCGCGAACGGATTGATCAATCCGCAAAATTTCTGTTGCATCTGAAAGTAGAAACTCGCCCGATTTCAACCGTAAGCGCACTTTTCCCCTAGGCGGTTCTAGTTATTCGTTTCGAGCATCAGAACTGCGAAAATTTTGAGTTTCTCAAGCGTTTCATACCTCCAAACTGCCACATCTCGTGAACGGATCGACAAAATCCGCAAAATTTCTGTTGCGTCTGAAAGCAGAACCTCGCCCGATTACAACGGTATGCGCACTTTGCCCCTAGGCCGTTCTAGTTATTCGTGTCGAGCATCAGAACTGCGAAAATTTTGAGTTTCTCAAGCGTTTCTTACCTCCAAACTGCCATATCTCGGGAACGGATTGACCAATCCGCTAAATTTCTGTTGCATCTGAAAGTAGAAACTCGCCCGATTGCAACGGTGTGCGTACTTCTCCCCTAGGCCGTTCTAGTCATTCGTTTCGAGCATCAGAACTGCGAAAATTTTGAGTTTCTCAAGCGTTTCTTATCTCCAAACTGCCATATCTCGCGAACGGATTGATCAATCCGCAAAATTGCTGTTGCATCTGAAAGTAGAAACTCGCCCGATTACAACGGTATGCGCACTTTTCCCCTAGGCCGCTCTAGTTGTTCGTTTCGAGCATCAGAACTGCGAAAATTTTGAGTTTCTCAAGCGTTTCTTAATTCCAAACTGCCACATCTCGCGAACGGATCGACCAATCCGCAAAATTTCTGTTGCATCTGAAAGTAGAAACTCGCCCGATTACAACGGTATTTGTAGTTTTCCCCTAGGCCGATCCAGTTATTCGTTTCGAGCATCAGAACTGCGCAAATTTTGAGTTTCTCAAGCGTTTCTTACTTCCAAACTGCCACATCTCGCGAACGGAACGACCAATCCGCAAAATTTCTGTTGCGTCTGTAAGTAGAAACTCGCCCGATTACAACGGTATGTGTGGTTTTCCCCTCGGCCGTTCCAGTTATTCGTTTCGAGCATCAGAACTGCGAAAATTTTGAGTTTCTCTAGCGTTTCTTACCTCCAAACTGCCATATCTCGGTAACGGATTGACCAATCCGCAAAATTTCTGTTGCATCTGAAAGTAGAAACTCGCCCGATTGCAAGGGTGTGCGTACTTCTCCCCTAGGCCGTTCTAGTCATTCGTTTCGAGCATCAGAACTGCGAAAATTTTGAGTTTCTCAAGCGTTTCTTATCTCCAAACTGCCATATCTCGCGATCGGATTGATCAATCCGCAAAATTTCTGTTGCATCTGAAAGTAGAAACTCGCCCGATTACAACGGTATGCGCACTTTACCCCTAGGCCGCTCTAGTTGTTCGTTTCGAGCATCAGAACTGCGAAAATTTTGAGTTTCTCAAGCGTTTCTTAATTCCAAACTGCCACATCTCGCGAACGGATCGACCAATCCGCAAAATTTCTGTTGCATCTGAAAGTAGAAACTCGCCCGATTGCAACGGTGTGCGTACTTCTCCCCTAGGCCGTTCTAGTCATTCGTTTCGAGCATCAGAACTGCGAAAATTTTGAGTTTCTCAAGCGTTTCTTATCTCCAAACTGCCATATCTCGCGAACGGATTGATCAATCCGCAAAATTTCTGTTGCATCTGAAAGTAGAAACTCGCCCGATTATAACCGTAAGCGCACTTTACCCTAGGCGGTTCTAGTTATTCGTTTCGAGCATCAGAACTGCGAAAATTTTGATTTTCTCAAGCGTTTCTTAATTCCAAACTGCCACATCTCGCGAACGGATCGACCAATCCGCAAAATTTCTGTTGCATCTGAAAGTAGAAACTCGCCCGATTACAACGGTATGCGTACTTCTCCCCTAGGCCGTTCTAGTCATTCGTTTCGAGCATCAGAACTGCGAAAATTTTGAGTTTCTCAAGCGTTTCTTATCTCCAAACTGCCACATCTCGCGAACGGATCGACCAATCCGCAAAATTTCTGTTGCGTCTGAAAGTAGAACCTCGCCCGATTACAACGGTATGCGCACTGTGCCCCTAGGCCGTTCTAGTTATTCGTGTCGAGCATCAGAACTGCGAAAATTTTGAGTTTCTCAAGCGTTTCTTACCTCCAAACTGCCATATCTCGGGAACGGATTGACCAATCCGCAAAATTTCTGTTGCATCTGAAAGTAGAAACTCGCCCGATTGCAACGGTGTGCGTACTTCTCCCCTAGGCCGTTCTAGTCATTCGTTTCGAGCATCAGAACTGCGAAAATTTTGAGTTTCTCAAGCGTTTCTTATCTCCAAACTGCCACATCTCGCGAACGGATCGACCAATCCGCAAAATTTCTGTTGCATCTGAAAGTAGAAACTCGCCCGATTACAACGGTATTTGTAGTTTTCCCCTAGGCCGATCCAGTTGTTCGTTTCGAGCATCAGAACTGCGGAAATTTTGAGTTTCTCAAGCGTTTCTTACTTCCAAACTGCCACATCTCGCGAACGGAACGACCAATCCGCAAAATTTCTGTTGCGTCTGTAAGTAGCAACACGCCCGATTACAACGGTATGTGTAGTTTTCCCCTAGGCCGTTCCAGTTATTCGTTTCGAGCATCAGAACTGCGAAAATTTTGAGTTTCTCAAGCGTTTCTTACCTCCAAACTGCCATATCTCGCGAACGGATTGACCAATCCGCAAAATTTCTGTTGCATCTGAATTAGAGACTCGCCCGATTACAACGGTATGTGTAGTTTTCCCCTAGGCCGTTCCAGTTATTCTTTTCGAGCATCAGAACTGCGAAAATTTTGAGTTTCTCAAGCGTTTCTTACCTCCAAACTGCCATATCTCGGGAACGGATTGACCAATCCGCAAAATTTCTGTTGCATCTGAAAGTAGAAACTCGCCCGATTGCAACGGTGTGCGTACTTCTCCCCTAGGCCGTTCTAGTCATTCGTTTCGAGCATCAGAACTGCGAAAATTTTGAGTTTCTCAAGCGTTTCTTATCTCCAAACTGCCACATCTCGCGAACGGATCGACCAATCCGCAAAATTTCTGTTGCATCTGAAAGTAGAAACTCGCCCGATTACAACGGTATTTGTAGTTTTCCCCTAGGCCGATCCAGTTGTTCGTTTCGAGCATCAAAACTGCGGAAATTTTGAGTTTCTCAAGCGTTTCTTACATCCAAACTGCCACATCTCGCGAACGGATCGACAAAATCCGCCAAATTTCTGTTGCGTCTGAAAGTAGAACCTCGCCCGATTACAACGGTATGCGCACTTTGCCCCTAGGCCGTTCTAGTTATTCGTGTCGAGCATCAGAACTGCGAAAATTTTGAGTTTCTCAAGCGTTTCTTATCTCCAAACTGCCATATCTCGCGAACGGATTGATCAATCCGCAAAATTTCTGATGCATCTGAAAGTAGAAACTCGCCCGATTACAACGGTAGGTGTAGTTTTCCCCTAGGCCGTTCTAGTTATTCGTTTCGAGCATCAGAACTGCGAAAATTTTGAGTTTCTCAAGCGTTTCTTACTTCCAAACTGCCACATCTCGCGAACGGATCGACCAATCCGCAAAATTTCTGTTGCATCTGAAAGTAGAAACTCGCCCGATTACAACGGTATTTGTAGTTTTCCCCTAGGCCGATCCAGTTGTTCGTTTCGAGCATCAGAACTGCGGAAATTTTGAGTTTCTCAAGCGTTTCTTACATCCAAACTGCCACATCTCGCGAACGGATCGACAAAATCCGCCAAATTTCTGTTGCGTCTGAAAGTAGAACCTCGCCCGATTACA
This sequence comes from Ptiloglossa arizonensis, assembly GCF_051014685.1. NCBI lineage: Eukaryota > Metazoa > Arthropoda > Insecta > Hymenoptera > Colletidae > Ptiloglossa > Ptiloglossa arizonensis. The sequence continues at coordinate 92,957 of NW_027479383.1, forward strand.
ACGGTATGCGCACTTTGCCCCTAGGCCGTTCTAGTTATTCGTGTCGAGCATCAGAACTGCGAAAATTTTGAGTTTCTCAAGCGTTTCTTATCTCCAAACTGCCATATCTCGCGAACGGATTGATCAATCCGCAAAATTTCTGATGCATCTGAAAGTAGAAACTCGCCCGATTACAACGGTATGCGCACTTTGCCCCTAGGCCGTTCTAGTTATTCGTGTCGAGCATCAGAACTGCGAAAATTTTGAGTTTCTCAAGCGTTTCGTACCTCCAAACAGCCACATCTCGCGAACGGATTGACCAATCCACAAAATTTCTGTTGCATCTGAAATTAGAAACTCGCCCGATTACAACGGTATGTGTAGTTTTCCCCTAGGCCGTTCCAGTTATTCGTTTCGAGCATCAGAACTGCGAAAATTTTGAGTTCCTCAAGCGTTTCTTACCTCCAAACTGCCATATCTCGCGAACGGATTGACCAATCCGCAAAATTTCTGTTGCATCTGAAAGTAGAAACTCGCCCGAGTACAACGGTAGGTGTAGTTTTCCCCTAGGCCGTTCTAGTTATTCGTTTCGAGCATCAGAACTGCGAAAATTTTGAGTTTCTCAAGCGTTTCTTACTTCCAAACTGCCACATCTCGCGAACGGATCGACCAATCCGCAAAATTTCTGTTGCATCTGAAAGTAGAAACTCGCCCGATTTCAACGGTATGCGCACTTTTCCCCTAGGCGGTTCTAGTTATTCGTTTCGAGCATCAGAACTGCGAAAATTTTGAGTTTCTCAAGCGTTTCTTACCTCCAAACTGCCATATCTCGGGAACGGATTGACCAATCCGCAAAATTTCTGTTGCATCTGAAAGTAGAAACTCGTCCGATAGCAACGCTGTGCGTACTTCTCCCCTAGGCCGTTCTAGTCATTCGTTTCGAGCATCAGAACTGCGAAAATTTTGAGTTTCTCAAGCGTTTCTTATCTCCAAACTGCCATATCTCGCGAACGGATTGAACAATCCGCACAATTTCTGATGCATCTGAAAGTAGAAACTCGCCCGATTACAACGGTATGCGCACTTTTCCCCTAGGCCGCTCTAGTTGTTCGTTTCGAGCATCAGAACTGCGAAAATTTTGAGTTTCTCAAGCGTTTCTTAATTCCAAACTGCCACATCTCGCGAACGGATCGACCAATCCGCAAAATTTCTGTTGCATCTGAAAGTAGAAACTCGCCCGATTACAACGGTATTTGTAGTTTTCCCCTAGGCCGATCCAGTTATTCGTTTCGAGCATCAGAACTGCGAAAATTTTGAGTTTCTCAAGCGTTTCTTACCTCCAAACTGCCATATCTCGCGAACGGATTGACCAATCCGCAAAATTTCTGTTGCATCTGAAAGTAGAAACTCGCCCGATTACAACGGTGTGCGTACTTCTCCCCTAGGCCGTTCTAGTCATTCGTTTCGAGCATCAGAACTGCGAAAATTTTGAGTTTCTCAAGCGTTTCTTACATCCAAACTGCCACATCTCGCGAACGGATTGATCAATCCGCAAAATTTCTGTTGCATCTGAAAGTAGAAACTCGCCCGATTACAACGGTATGCGCACTTTTCCCCTAGGCGGTTCTAGTTATTCGTTTCGAGCATCAGAACTGTGAAAATTTTGAGTTTCTCAAGCGTTTCGTACCTCCAAACAGCCACATCTCGCGAACGGATTGACCAATCCACAAAATTTCTGTTGCATCTGAAATTAGAAACTCGCCCGATTACAACGGTATGTGTAGTTTTCCCCTAGGCCGTTCCAGTTATTCGTTTCGAGCATCAGAACTGCGAAAATTTTGAGTTCCTCAAGCGTTTCTTACCTCCAAACTGCCATATCTCGCGAACGGATTGACCAATCCGCAAAATTTCTGTTGCATCTGAAAGTAGAAACTCGCCCGATTACAACTGTAGGTGTAGTTTTCCCCTAGGCCGTTCTAGTTATTCGTTTCGAGCATCAGAACTGCGAAAATTTTGAGTTTCTCAAGCGTTTCTTACTTCCAAACTGCCACATCTCGCGAACGGATCGACCAATCCGCAAAATTTCTGTTGCGTCTGAAAGTAGAAACTCGCCCGATTACAACGGTATGCGCACTGTGCCCCTAGGCCGTTCTAGTTATTCGTCTCGAGCATCAGAACTGCGAAAATTTTGAGTTTCTCAAGCGTTTCTTACCTCCAAACAGCCACATCTCGCGAACGGATTGACCAATCCACAAAATTTCTGTTGCATCTGAAAGTAGAAACTCGCCCGATTACAACGGTATGTGTAGTTTTCCCCTAGGCCGTTCCAGTTATTCGTTTCGAGCATCAGAACTGCGAAAATTTTGAGTTTCTCAAGCGTTTCTTACCTCCAAACTGCCATATCTCGCGAACGGATTGACCAATCCGCATAATTTCTGTTGCATCTGAAAGTAGAAACTCGTCCGATTACAACGGTATGCGTACTTCTCCACTAGGCCGTTCTAGTCATTCGTTTCGAGCATCAGAACTGCGAAAATTTTGAGTTTCTCAAGCGTTTCTTATCTCCAAACTGCCATATCTCGCGAACGGATTGATCAATCCGCAAAATTTCTGTTGCATCTGAAAGTAGAAACTCGCCCGATTTCAACGGTATGCGCACTTTTCCCCTAGGCGGATCTAGTTATTCGTTTCGAGCATCAGAACTGCGAAAATTTTGAGTTTCTCAAGCGTTTCATACCTCCAAACTGCCATATCTCGCGAAGGGATTGACCAATCCGCAAAATTTCTGTTGCATCTGAAAGTAGAAACTCGCCCGATTACAACGGTAGGTGTAGTTTTCCCCTAGGCCGTTCTAGTTATTCCTTTCGAGCATCAGAACTGCGACAACTTTGAGTTTCTCAAGCGTTTCTTAATTCCAAACTGCCACATCTCGCGAACGGATCGACCAAACCGCAAAATTTCTGTTGCATCTGAAAGTAGAAACTCGCCCGTTTACAACGGTATGTGTAGTTTTCCCCTAGACCGTTCTAGTTATTCGTCTCGAGCATCAGAAATGCGAAAATTTTGAGTTTCTCAAGCGTATCTTACCTCCAAACTGCCATATCTCGGGAACAGATAGACCAATCCGCAAAATTTCTGTTGCTTCTGAAAGTAGAAACTCGCCCGATTACAACGGTGTGCGTACTTCTCCCCTAGGCCGTTCTAGTCATTCGTTTCGAGCATCAGAACTGCGAAAATTTTGAGTTTCTCAAGCGTTTCTTATCTCCAAACTGCCATATCTCGCGAACGGATTGATCAATCCGCAAAATTTCTGTTGCATCTGAAAGTAGAAACTCGCCCGATTACAACGGTATGCGCACTTTTCCCCTAGGCGGTTCTAGTTATTCGTTTCGAGCTTCAGAACTGCGAAAATTTTGAGTTTCTCAAGCGTTTCTTACCTCCAAACAGCCACATCTCGCGAACGGATTGACCAATCCACAAAATTTCTGTTGCATATGAAAGTAGAAACTCGCCCGATTACAACGGTATGTGTACTTTTCCCCTAGGCCGTTCCAGTTATTCGTTTCGAGCATCAGAACTGCAAAAATTTTGAGTTTCTCAAGCATTTCTTACCTCCAAACTGCCATATCTCGCGAACGGATTGACCAATCCGCATAATTTCTGTTGCATCTGAAAGTAGAAACTCGTCCGATTACAACGGTATGCGCACTTCTCCCCTAGGCCGTTCTAGTCATTCGTTTCGAGCATCAGAACTGCGAAAATTTTGAGTTTCTCAAGCGTTTCTTATCTCCAAACTGCCATATCTCACGAACGGATTGATCAATCCGCAAAATTTCTGTTGCATCTGAAAGTAGTAACTCGCCCGATTACAACGGTATGCGCACTTTTCCCCTAGGCGGTTCTAGTTATTCGTTTCGAGCATCAGAACTGCGAAAATTTTGAGTTTCTCAAGCGTTTCTTACCTCCAAACAGCCACATCTCGCGAACGGATTGACCAATCCACAAAATTTCTGTTGCATCTGAAAGTAGAAACTCGCCCGATTACAACGGTATGTGTAGTTTTCCCCTAGGCCGTTCCAGTTATTCGTTTCGAGCATCAGAACTGCGAAAATTTTGAGTTTCTCAAGCGTTTCTTACCTCCAAACTGCCATATCTAGCGAACGGATTGACCAATCCGCATAATTTCTGTTGCATCTGAAAGTAGAAACTCGTCCGATTACAACGGTATGCGTACTTCTCCACTAGGCCGTTCTAGTCATTCGTTTCGAGCATCAGAACTGCGAAAATTTTGAGTTTCTCAAGCGTTTCTTACCTCCAAACTGCCATATCTCGGGAACGGATTGACCAATCCGCAAAATTTCTGTTGCATCTGAAAGTAGAAACTCGCCCGATAGCAACGCTGTGCGTACGTCTCCCCTAGGCCGTTCTAGTCATTCGTTTCGAGCATCAGAACTGCGAAAATTTTGAGTTTCTCAAGCGTTTCTTATCTCCAAACTGCCATATCTCGCGAACGGATTGAACAATCCGCACAATTTCTGATGCATCTGAAAGTAGAAACTCGCCCGATTACAACGGTATGCGCACTTTTCCCCTAGGCCGCTCTAGTTGTTCGTTTCGAGCATCAGAACTGCGAAAATTTTGAGTTTCTCAAGCGTTTCTTAATTCCAAACTGCCACATCTCGCGAACGGATCGACCAATCCGCAAAATTTCTGTTGCATCTGAAAGTAGAAACTCGCCCGATTACAACGGTATTTGTAGTTTTCCCCTAGGCCGATCCAGTTATTCGTTTCGAGCATCAGAACTGCGAAAATTTTGAGTTTCTCAAGCGTTTCTTACCTCCAAACTGCCATATCTCGCGAACGGATTGACCAATCCGCAAAATTTCTGTTGCATCTGAAAGTAGAAACTCGCCCGATTACAACGGTGTGCGTACTTCTCCCCTAGGCCGTTCTAGTCATTCGTTTCGAGCATCAGAACTGCGAAAATTTTGAGTTTCTCAAGCGTTTCTTACTTCCAAACTGCCACATCTCGCGAACGGATTGATCAATCCGCAAAATTTCTGTTGCATCTGAAAGTAGAAACTCGCCCGATTACAACGGTATGCGCACTTTTCCCCTAGGCGGTTCTAGTTATTCGTTTCGAGCATCAGAACTGTGAAAATTTTGAGTTTCTCAAGCGTTTCGTACCTCCAAACAGCCACATCTCGCGAACGGATTGACCAATCCACAAAATTTCTGTTGCATCTGAAATTAGAAACTCGCCCGATTACAACGGTATGTGTAGTTTTCCCCTAGGCCGTTCCAGTTATTCGTTTCGAGCATCAGAACTGCGAAAATTTTGAGTTCCTCAAGCGTTTCTTACCTCCAAACTGCCATATCTCGCGAACGGATTGACCAATCCGCAAAATTTCTGTTGCATCTGAAAGTAGAAACTCGCCCGATTACAACGGTAGGTGTAGTTTTCCCCTAGGCCGTTCTAGTTATTCGTTTCGAGCATCAGAACTGCGAAAATTTTGAGTTTCTCAAGCGTTTCTTACTTCCAAACTGCCACATCTCGCGAACGGATCGACCAATCCGCAAAATTTCTGTTGCGTCTGAAAGTAGAAACTCGCCCGATTACAACGGTATGCGCACTGTGCCCCTAGGCCGTTCTAGTTATTCGTCTCGAGCAACAGAACTGCGAAAATTTTGAGTTTCTCAAGCGTTTCTTACCTCCAAACTGCCATATCTCGCGAAAGGATTGACCAATCCGCAAAATTTCTGTTGCATCTGAAAGTAGAAACACGCCCGATTACAACGGTGTGCGTACTTCTCCCCTAGGCCGTTCTAGTCATTCGTTTCGAGCATCAGAACTGCGAAAATTTTGAGTTTCTCAAGCGTTTCTTATATCCAAACTGCCACATCTCGCGAACGGATTGATCAATCCGCAAAATTTCTGTTGCATCTGAAAGTAGAAACTCGCCCGATTACAACGGTATGCGCACTTTTCCCCTAGGCGGTTCTAGTTATTCGTTTCGAGCATCAGAACTGTGAAAATTTTGAGTTTCTCAAGCGTTTCGTACCTCCAAACAGCCACATCTCGCGAACGGATTGACCAATCCACAAAATTTCTGTTGCATCTGAAATTAGAAACTCGCCCGATTACAACGGTATGTGTAGTTTTCCCCTAGGCCGTTCCAGTTATTCGTTTCGAGCATCAGAACTGCGAAAATTTTGAGTTCCTCAAGCGTTTCTTACCTCCAAACTGCCATATCTCGCGAACGGATTGACCAATCCGCAAAATTTCTGTTGCATCTGAAAGTAGAAACTCGCCCGATTACAACGGTAGGTGTAGTTTTCCCCTAGGCCGTTCTAGTTATTCGTTTCGAGCATCAGAACTGCGAAAATTTTGAGTTTCTCAAGCGTTTCTTACTTCCAAACTGCCACATCTCGCGAACGGATCGACCAATCCGCAAAATTTCTGTTGCGTCTGAAAGTAGAAACTCGCCCGATTACAACGGTATGCGCACTGTGCCCCTAGGCCGTTCTAGTTATTCGTCTCGAGCAACAGAACTGCGAAAATTTTGAGTTTCTCAAGCGTTTCTTACCTCCAAACTGCCATATCTCGCGAAAGGATTGACCAATCCGCAAAATTTCTGTTGCATCTGAAAGTAGAAACACGCCCGATTACAACGGTGTGCGTACTTCTCCCCTAGGCCGTTCTAGTCATTCGTTTCGAGCATCAGAACTGCGAAAATTTTGAGTTTCTCAAGCGTTTCTTATATCCAAACTGCCATATCTCGCGAACGGATTGATGAATCCGCAAAATTTCTGTTGCATCTAAAAGTAGAAACACGCCCGATTACAACGGTATGCGCACTTTTCCCCTAGGCGGTTCTAGTTATTCGTTTCGAGCATCAGAACTGCGAAAATTTTGAGTTTCTCAAGCGTTTCTTACCTCCAAACAGCCACATCTCGCGAACGGATTGACCAATCCACAAAATTTCTGTTGCATCTGAAAGTAGAAACTCGCCCGATTACAACGGTATGTGTAGTTTTCCCCTAGGCCGTTCCAGTTATTCGTTTCGAGCATCAGAACTGCGAAAATTTTGAGTTTCTCAAGCGTTTCTTACCTCCAAACTGCCATATCTCGCGAACGGATTGACCAATCCGCATAATTTCTGTTGCATCTGAAAGTAGAAACTCGTCCGATTACAACGGTATGCGTACTTCTCCACTAGGCCGTTCTAGTCATTCGTTTCGAGCATCAGAACTGCGAAAATTTTGAGTTTCTCAAGCGTTTCTTATCTCCAAACTGCCATATCTCGCGAACGGATTGATCAATCCGCAAAATTTCTGTTGCATCTGAAAGTAGAAACTCGCCCGATTTCAACGGTATGCGCACTTTTCCCCTAGGCGGTTCTAGTTATTCGTTTCGAGCATCAGAACTGCGAAAATTTTGAGTTTCTCAAGCGTTTCTTAATTCCAAACTGCCACATCTCGCGAACGGATCGACCAAACCGCAAAATTTCTGTTGCATCTGAAAGTAGAAACTCGCCCGTTTACAACGGTATGTGTAGTTTTCCCCTAGACCGTTCTAGTTATTCGTCTCGAGCATCAGAACTGCGAAAATTTTGAGTTTCTCAAGCGTATCTTACCTCCAAACTGCCATATCTCGGGAACAGATAGACCAATCCGCAAAATTTCTGTTGCTTCTGAAAGTAGAAACTCGCCCGATTACAACGGTGTGCGTACTTCTCCCCTAGGCCGTTCTAGTCATTCGTTTCGAGCATCAGAACTGCGAAAATTTTGAGTTTCTCAAGCGTTTCTTATCTCCAAACTGCCATATCTCGCGAACGGATTGATCAATCCGCAAAATTTCTGTTGCATCTGAAAGTAGAAACTCGCCCGATTACAACGGTATGCGCACTTTTCCCCTAGGCGGTTCTAGTTATTCGTTTCGAGCTTCAGAACTGCGAAAATTTTGAGTTTCTCAAGCGTTTCTTACCTCCAAACAGCCACATCTCGCGAACGGATTGACCAATCCACAAAATTTCTGTTGCATCTGAAAGTAGAAACTCGCCCGATTACAACGGTATGTGTACTTTTCCCCTAGGCCGTTCCAGTTATTCGTTTCGAGCATCAGAACTGCAAAAATTTTGAGTTTCTCAAGCATTTCTTACCTCCAAACTGCCATATCTCGCGAACGGATTGACCAATCCGCATAATTTCTGTTGCATCTGAAAGTAGAAACTCGTCCGATTACAACGGTATGCGCACTTCTCCCCTAGGCCGTTCTAGTCATTCGTTTCGAGCATCAGAACTGCGAAAATTTTGAGTTTCTCAAGCGTTTCTTATCTCCAAACTGCCATATCTCACGAACGGATTGATCAATCCGCAAAATTTCTGTTGCATCTGAAAGTAGTAACTCGCCCGATTACAACGGTATGCGCACTTTTCCCCTAGGCGATTCTAGTTATTCGTTTCGAGCATCAGAACTGCGAAAATTTTGAGTTTCTCAAGCGTTTCATACCTCCAAACTGACATATCTCGCGAAGGGATTGACCAATCCGCAAAATTTCTGTTGCATCTGAAAGTAGAAACCCGCCCGATTACAACGGTAGGTGTAGTTTTCCCCTAGGCCGTTCCAGTTATTCGTTTCGAGCATCAGAACTGCGAAAATTTTGAGTTTCTCAAGCGTTTCTTACCTCCAAACTGCTATATCTCGCGAACGGATTGACCAATCCGCAAAATTTCTGTTGCATCTGAAGTAGAGACTCGCCCGATTACAACGGTATGCGCACTTTGCCCCTAGGCCGTTCTAGTTATTCGTCTCGAGCATCAGAACTGCGAAAATTTTGAGTTTCTCAAGCGTTTCTTACCTCCAAACTGCCATATCTCGCGAAAGGATTGACCAATCCGCAAAATTTCTGTTGCATCTGAAAGTAGAAACACGCCCGATTACAACGGTGTGCGTACTTCTCCCCTAGGCCGTTCTAGTCATTCGTTTCGAGCATCAGAACTGCGAAAATTTTGAGTTTCTCAAGCGTTTCTTATATCCAAACTGCCATATCTCGCGAACGGATTGATGAATCCGCAAAATTTCTGTTGCATCTAAAAGTAGAAACACGCCCGATTACAACGGTATGCGCACTTTTCCCCTAGGCGGTTCTAGTTATTCGTTTCGAGCATCAGAACTGCGAAAATTTTGAGTTTCTCAAGCGTTTCTTACCTCCAAACAGCCACATCTCGCGAACGGATTGACCAATCCACAAAATTTCTGTTGCATCTGAAAGTAGAAACTCGCCCGATTACAACGGTATGTGTAGTTTTCCCCTAGGCCGTTCCAGTTATTCGTTTCGAGCATCAGAACTGCGAAAATTTTGAGTTTCTCAAGCGTTTCTTACCTCCAAACTGCCATATCTCGCGAACGGATTGACCAATCCGCATAATTTCTGTTGCATCTGAAAGTAGAAACTCGTCCGATTACAACGGTATGCGTACTTCTCCACTAGGCCGTTCTAGTCATTCGTTTCGAGCATCAGAACTGCGAAAATTTTGAGTTTCTCAAGCGTTTCTTATCTCCAAACTGCCATATCTCGCGAACGGATTGATCAATCCGCAAAATTTCTGTTGCATCTGAAAGTAGAAACTCGCCCGATTTCAACGGTATGCGCACTTTTCCCCTAGGCGGTTCTAGTTATTCGTTTCGAGCATCAGAACTGCGAAAATGTTGAGTTTCTCAAGCGTTTCATACCTCCAAACTGCCATATCTCGCGAAGGGATTGACCAATCCGCAAAATTTCTGTTGCATCTGAAAGTAGAAACTCGCCCGATTACAACGGTAGGTGTAGTTTTCCCCTAGGCCGTTCTAGTTATTCCTTTCGAGCATCAGAACTGCGACAACTTTGAGTTTCTCAAGCGTTTCTTAATTCCAAACTGCCACATCTCGCGAACGGATCGACCAAACCGCAAAATTTCTGTTGCATCTGAAAGTAGAAACTCGCCCGTTTACAACGGTATGTGTAGTTTTCCCCTAGACCGTTCTAGTTATTCGTCTCGAGCATCAGAACTGCGAAAATTTTGAGTTTCTCAAGCGTATCTTACCTCCAAACTGCCATATCTCGGGAACAGATAGACCAATCCGCAAAATTTCTGTTGCTTCTGAAAGTAGAAACTCGCCCGATTACAACGGTGTGCGTACTTCTCCCCTAGGCCGTTCTAGTCATTCGTTTCGAGCATCAGAACTGCGAAAATTTTGAGTTTCTCAAGCGTTTCTTATCTCCAAACTGCCATATCTCGCGAACGGATTGATCAATCCGCAAAATTTCTGTTGCATCTGAAAGTAGAAACTCGCCCGATTACAACGGTATGCGCACTTTTCCCCTAGGCGGTTCTAGTTATTCGTTTCGAGCATCAGAACTGCGAAAATTTTGAGTTTCTCAAGCGTTTCATACCTCCAAACTGCCATATCTCGCGAAGGGATTGACCAATCCGCAAAATTTCTGTTGCATCTGAAAGTAGAAACCCGCCCGATTACAACGGTAGGTGTAGTTTTCCCCTAGGCCGTTCCAGTTATTCGTTTCGAGCATCAGAACTGCGAAAATTTTGAGTTTCTCAAGCGTTTCTTACCTCCAAACTGCCATATCTCGCGAACGGATTGACCAATCCGCAAAATTTCTGTTGCATCTGAAGTAGAGACTCGCCCGATTACAACGGTATGCGCACTTTGCCCCTAGGCCGTTCTAGTTATTCGTCTCGAGCATCAGAACTGCGAAAATTTTGAGTTTCTCAAGCGTTTCTTACCTCCAAACTGCCATATCTCGGGAACGGATTGACCAATCCGGAAAATTTCTGTTGCATCTGAAAGAAGAAACTCGCCCGATTACAACGGTAGGTGTAGTTTTCCCCTAGGCCGTTCTAGTTATTCGTTTCGAGCATCAGAACTGCGCAAATTTTGAGTTTCTCAAGCGTTTCTTACTTCCAAACTGCCACATCTCGCGAACGGAACGACCAATCCGCAAAATTTCTGTTGCGTCTGTAAGTAGAAACTCGCCCGATTACAACGGTATGTGTAGTTTTCCCCTAGGCCGTTCCAGTTATTCGTTTCGAGCATCAGAACTGCGAAAATTTTGAGTTTCTCAAGCGTTTCTTACCTCCAAACTGCCATATCTCGCGAACGGATCGACCAATCCGCAAAATTTCTGTTGCATCTGAAAGTAGAAACTCGCCCTATTACATCGGTATGCGTACTTTTCCCCTAGGCCGTTCTAGTTATGCGTTTCGAGCATCAGAACTGCGAAAATTTTGAGTTTCTCAAGCGTTTCTTTCATCCAAACGGCCATATCTCGCGAACGGATTGACCAATCCGCATAATTTCTGTTGCATCTGAAAGTAGAAACTCGCCCGAATACAACGGTGTGCGCACTTTTCCCCTAGGCCGTTCTAGTTATTCGTGTGGAGCATCAGAACTGCGAAAATTTTGAGTTTCTCAAGCGTTTCTTACTTCCAAACTGCCACATCTCGCGAACGGATTGATCAATCCGCAAAATTTCTGTTGCATCTGAAAGTAGAAACTCGCCCGATTACAACGGTATGCGCACTTTTCCCCTAGGCGGTTCTAGTTATTCGTTTCGAGCATCAGAACTGCGAAAATGTTGAGTTTCTCAAGCGTTTCCTACCTCCAAACAGCCACATCTCGCGAACGGATTGACCAATCCACAAAATTTCTGTTGCATCTGAAAGTAGAAACTCGCCCGATTACAACGGTATGTGTAGTTTTCCCCTAGGCCGTTCCAGTTATTCGTTTCGAGCATCAGAACTGCGAAAATTTTGAGTTCCTCAAGCGTTTCTTACCTCCAAACTGCCATATCTCGCGAACGGATTGACCAATCCGCAAAATTTCTGTTGCATCTGAAAGTAGAAACTCGCCCGATTACAACGGTAGGTGTAGTTTTCCCCTAGGCCGTTCTAGTTATTCGTTTCGAGCATCAGAACTGCGAAAATTTTGAGTTTCTCAAGCGTTCCTTACTTCCAAACTGCCACATCTCGCGAACGGATCGACCAATCCGCAAAATTTCTGTTGCGTCTGAAAGTAGAAACTCGCCCGATTACAACGGTATGCGCACTTTGCCCCTAGGCCGTTCTAGTTATTCGTCTCGAGCATCAGAACTGCGAAAATTTTGAGTTTCTCAAGCGTTTCTTACCTCCAAACTGCCATATCTCGGGAACGGATTGACCAATCCGCAAAATTTCTGTTGCGTCTGTAAGTAGAAACTCGCCCGATTACAACGGTATGTGTAGTTTTCCCCTAGGCCGTTCCAGTTATTCGTTTCGAGCATCAGAACTGCGAAAATTTTGAGTTTCTCAAGCGTTTCTTACCTCCAAACTGCCATATCTCGCGAACGGATCGACCAATCCGCAAAATTTCTGTTGCATCTGAAAGTAGAAACTCGCCCTATTACATCGGTATGCGTACTTTTCCCCTAGGCCGTTCTAGTTATGCGTTTCGAGCATCAGAACTGCGAAAATTTTGAGTTTCTCAAGCGTTTCTTTCATCCAAACGGCCATATCTCGCGAACGGATTGACCAATCCGCATAATTTCTGTTGCATCTGAAAGTAGAAACTCGCCCGATTACAACGGTATGCGCACTTTGCCCCTAGGCCGTTCTAGTTATTCGTCTCGAGCATCAGAACTGCGAAAATTTTGAGTTTCTCAAGCGTTTCTTACCTCCAAACTGCCATATCTCGCGAAGGGATTGACCAATCCGCAAAATTTCTGTTGCATCTGAAAGTAGAAACCCGCCCGATTACAACGGTAGGTGTAGTTTTCCCCTAGGCCGTTCCAGTTATTCGTTTCGAGCATCAGAACTGCGAAAATTTTGAGTTTCTCAAGCGTTTCTTACCTCCAAACTGCTATATCTCGCGAACGGATTGACCAATCCGCAAAATTTCGGTTACATCTGAAGTAGAGACTCGCCCGATTACAACGGTATGCGCACTTTGCCCCTAGGCCGTTCTAGTTATTCGTCTCGAGCATCAGAACTGCGAAAATTTTGAGTTTCTCAAGCGTTTCTTACCTCCAAACTGCCATATCTCGCGAAAGGATTGACCAATCCGCAAAATTTCTGTTGCATCTGAAAGTAGAAACACGCCCGATTACAACGGTGTGCGTACTTCTCCCCTAGGCCGTTCTAGTCATTCGTTTCGAGCATCAGAACTGCGAAAATTTTGAGTTTCTCAAGCGTTTCTTATATCCAAACTGCCATATCTCGCGAACGGATTGATGAATCCGCAAAATTTCTGTTGCATCTGAAAGTAGAAACTCGCCCGATTACAACGGTATGTGTAGTTTTCCCCTAGGCCGTTCCAGTTATTCGTTTCGAGCATCAGAACTGCGAAAATTTTGAGTTTCTCAAGCGTTTCTTACCTCCAAACTGCCATATCTCGCGAACGGATTGACCAATCCGCATAATTTCTGTTGCATCTGAAAGTAGAAACTCGTCCGATTACAACGGTATGCGTACTTCTCCACTAGGCCGTTCTAGTCATTCGTTTCGAGCATCAGAACTGCGAAAATTTTGAGTTTCTCAAGCGTTTCTTATCTCCAAACTGCCATATCTCGCGAACGGATTGATCAATCCGCAAAATTTCTGTTGCATCTGAAAGTAGAAACTCGCCCGATTTCAACGGTATGCGCACTTTTCCCCTAGGCGGTTCTAGTTATTCGTTTCGAGCATCAGAACTGCGAAAATGTTGAGTTTCTCAAGCGTTTCATACCTCCAAACTGCCATATCTCGCGAAGGGATTGACCAATCCGCAAAATTTCTGTTGCATCTGAAAGTAGAAACTCGCCCGATTACAACGGTAGGTGTAGTTTTCCCCTAGGCCGTTCTAGTTATTCCTTTCGAGCATCAGAACTGCGACAACTTTGAGTTTCTCAAGCGTTTCTTAATTCCAAACTGCCACATCTCGCGAACGGATCGACCAAACCGCAAAATTTCTGTTGCATCTGAAAGTAGAAACTCGCCCGTTTACAACGGTATGTGCAGTTTTCCCCTAGACCGTTCTAGTTATTCGTCTCGAGCATCAGAACTGCGAAAATTTTGAGTTTCTCAAGCGTATCTTACCTCCAAACTGCCATATCTCGGGAACAGATAGACCAATCCGCAAAATTTCTGTTGCTTCTGAAAGTAGAAACTCGCCCGATTACAACGGTGTGCGTACTTCTCCCCTAGGCCGTTCTAGTCATTCGTTTCGAGCATCAGAACTGCGAAAATTTTGAGTTTCTCAAGCGTTTCTTATCTCCAAACTGCCATATCTCGCGAACGGATTGATCAATCCGCAAAATTTCTGTTGCATCTGAAAGTAGAAACTCGCCCGATTACAACGGTATGCGCACTTTTCCCCTAGGCGGTTCTAGTTATTCGTTTCGAGCATCAGAACTGCGAAAATTTTGAGTTTCTCAAGCGTTTCATACCTCCAAACTGCCATATCTCGCGAAGGGATTGACCAATCCGCAAAATTTCTGTTGCATCTGAAAGTAGAAACCCGCCCGATTACAACGGTAGGTGTAGTTTTCCCCTAGGCCGTTCCAGTTATTCGTTTCGAGCATCAGAACTGCGAAAATTTTGAGTTTCTCAAGCGTTTCTTACCTCCAAACTGCCATATCTCGCGAACGGATTGACCAATCCGCAAAATTTCTGTTGCATCTGAAGTAGAGACTCGCCCGATTACAACGGTATGCGCACTTTGCCCCTAGGCCGTTCTAGTTATTCGTCTCGAGCATCAGAACTGCGAAAATTTTGAGTTTCTCAAGCGTTTCTTACCTCCAAACTGCCATATCTCGGGAACGGATTGACCAATCCGGAAAATTTCTGTTGCATCTGAAAGTAGAAACTCGCCCGATTACAACGGTAGGTGTAGTTTTCCCCTAGGCCGTTCTAGTTATTCGTTTCGAGCATCAGAACTGCGCAAATTTTGAGTTTCTCAAGCGTTTCTTACTTCCAAACTGCCACATCTCGCGAACGGAACGACCAATCCGCAAAATTTCTGTTGCGTCTGTAAGTAGAAACTCGCCCGATTACAACGGTATGTGTAGTTTTCCCCTAGGCCGTTCCAGTTATTCGTTTCGAGCATCAGAACTGCGAAAATTTTGAGTTTCTCAAGCGTTTCTTACCTCCAAACTGCCATATCTCGCGAACGGATCGACCAATCCGCAAAATTTCTGTTGCATCTGAAAGTAGAAACTCGCCCTATTACATCGGTATGCGTACTTTTCCCCTAGGCCGTTCTAGTTATGCGTTTCGAGCATCAGAACTGCGAAAATTTTGAGTTTCTCAAGCGTTTCTTTCATCCAAACGGCCATATCTCGCGAACGGATTGACCAATCCGCATAATTTCTGTTGCATCTGAAAGTAGAAACTCGCCCGATTACAACGGTGTGCGTACTTCTCCCCTAGGCCGTTCTAGTCATTCGTTTCGAGCATCAGAACTGCGAAAATTTTGAGTTTCTCAAGCGTTTCTTACTTCCAAACTGCCACATCTCGCGAACGGATTGATCAATCCGCAAAATTTCTGTTGCATCTGAAAGTAGAAACTCGCCCGATTACAACGGTATGCGCACTTTTCCCCTAGGCGGTTCTAGTTATTCGTTTCGAGCATCAGAACTGCGAAAATGTTGAGTTTCTCAAGCGTTTCCTACCTCCAAACAGCCACATCTCGCGAACGGATTGACCAATCCACAAAATTTCTGTTGCATCTGAAAGTAGAAACTCGCCCGATTACAACGGTATGTGTAGTTTTCCCCTAGGCCGTTCCAGTTATTCGTTTCGAGCATCAGAACTGCGAAAATTTTGAGTTCCTCAAGCGTTTCTTACCTCCAAACTGCCATATCTCGCGAACGGATTGACCAATCCGCAAAATTTCTGTTGCATCTGAAAGTAGAAACTCGCCCGATTACAACGGTAGGTGTAGTTTTCCCCTAGGCCGTTCTAGTTATTCGTTTCGAGCATCAGAACTGCGAAAATTTTGAGTTTCTCAAGCGTTCCTTACTTCCAAACTGCCACATCTCGCGAACGGATCGACCAATCCGCAAAATTTCTGTTGCGTCTGAAAGTAGAAACTCGCCCGATTACAACGGTATGCGCACTTTGCCCCTAGGCCGTTCTAGTTATTCGTCTCGAGCATCAGAACTGCGAAAATTTTGAGTTTCTCAAGCGTTTCTTACCTCCAAACTGCCATATCTCGGGAACGGATTGACCAATCCGGAAAATTTCTGTTGCATCTGAAAGTAGAAACTCGCCCGATTACAACGGTAGGTGTAGTTTTCCCCTAGGCCGTTCTAGTTATTCGTTTCGAGCATCAGAACTGCGCAAATTTTGAGTTTCTCAAGCGTTTCTTACTTCCAAACTGCCACATCTCGCGAACGGAACGACCAATCCGCAAAATTTCTGTTGCGTCTGTAAGTAGAAACTCGCCCGATTACAACGGTATGTGTAGTTTTCCCCTAGGCCGTTCCAGTTATTCGTTTCGAGCATCAGAACTGCGAAAATTTTGAGTTTCTCAAGCGTTTCTTACCTCCAAACTGCCATATCTCGCGAACGGATCGACCAATCCGCAAAATTTCTGTTGCATCTGAAAGTAGAAACTCGCCCTATTACATCGGTATGCGTACTTTTCCCCTAGGCCGTTCTAGTTATGCGTTTCGAGCATCAGAACTGCGAAAATTTTGAGTTTCTCAAGCGTTTCTTTCATCCAAACGGCCATATCTCGCGAACGGATTGATCAATCCGCAAAATTTCTGTTGCATCTGAAAGTAGAAACTCGCCCGATTTCAACGGTATGCGCACTTTTCCCCTAGGCGGTTCTAGTTATTCGTTTCGAGCATCAGAACTGCGAAAATTTTGAGTTTCTCAAGCGTTTCTTACCTCCAAACTGCCATATCTCGCGAACGGATTGACCAATCCGCAAAATTTCTGTTGCATCTGAAAGTAGAAACTCGCCCGATTACAACGGTGTGCGTACTTCTCCCCTAGGCCGTTCTAGTCATTCGTTTCGAGCATCAGAACTGCGAAAATTTTGAGTTTCTCAAGCGTTTCTTACTTCCAAACTGCCACATCTCGCGAACGGATTGATCAATCCGCAAAATTTCTGTTGCATCTGAAAGTAGAAACTCGCCCGATTACAACGGTATGCGCACTTTTCCCCTAGGCGGTTCTAGTTATTCGTTTCGAGCATCAGAACTGCGAAAATGTTGAGTTTCTCAAGCGTTTCCTACCTCCAAACAGCCACATCTCGC
Source organism: Ptiloglossa arizonensis (assembly GCF_051014685.1). Lineage (NCBI taxonomy): Eukaryota > Metazoa > Arthropoda > Insecta > Hymenoptera > Colletidae > Ptiloglossa > Ptiloglossa arizonensis. The sequence goes on from NW_027479383.1 coordinate 110,215, forward strand.
GAACGGATTGACCAATCCACAAAATTTCTGTTGCATCTGAAAGTAGAAACTCGCCCGATTACAACGGTATGTGTAGTTTTCCCCTAGGCCGTTCCAGTTATTCGTTTCGAGCATCAGAACTGCGAAAATTTTGAGTTCCTCAAGCGTTTCTTACCTCCAAACTGCCATATCTCGCGAACGGATTGATCAATCCGCAAAATTTCTGTTGCATCTGAAAGTAGAAACTCGCCCGATTACAACGGTAGGTGTAGTTTTCCCCTAGGCCGTTCTAGTTATTCGTTTCGAGCATCAGAACTGCGAAAATTTTGAGTTTCTCAAGCGTTCCTTACTTCCAAACTGCCACATCTCGCGAACGGATCGACCAATCCGCAAAATTTCTGTTGCGTCTGAAAGTAGAAACTCGCCCGAATACAACGGTATGCGCACTTTGCCCCTAGGCCGTTCTAGTTATTCGTCTCGAGCATCAGAACTGCGAAAATTTTGAGTTTCTCAAGCGTTTCTTACCTCCAAACTGCCATATCTCGGGAACGGATTGACCAATCCGCAAAATTTCTGTTGCATCTGAAAGTAGAAACTCGCCCGATTACAACGGTGTGCGTACTTCTCCCCTAGGCCGTTCCAGTTATTCGTTTCGAGCATCAGAACTGCGAAAATTTTGAGTTTCTCAAGCGTTTCCTACCTCCAAACAGCCACATCTCGCGAACGGATTGACCAATCCACAAAATTTCTGTTGCATCTGAAAGTAGAAACTCGCCCGATTACAACGGTATGTGTAGTTTTCCCCTAGGCCGTTCCAGTTATTCGTTTCGAGCATCAGAACTGCGAAAATTTTGAGTTCCTCAAGCGTTTCTTACCTCCAAACTGCCATATCTCGCGAACGGATTGATCAATCCGCAAAATTTCTGTTGCATCTGAAAGTAGAAACTCGCCCGATTACAACGGTAGGTGTAGTTTTCCCCTAGGCCGTTCTAGTTATTCGTTTCGAGCATCAGAACTGCGAAAATTTTGAGTTTCTCAAGCGTTCCTTACTTCCAAACTGCCACATCTCGCGAACGGATCGACCAATCCGCAAAATTTCTGTTGCATCTGAAAGTAGAAACTCGCCCGATTACAACGGTGTGCGTACTTCTCCCCTAGGCCGTTCTAGTCATTCGTTTCGAGCATCAGAACTGCGAAAATTTTGAGTTTCACAAGCGTTTCTTATATCCAAACTGCCATATCTCGCGAACGGATTGATGAATCCGCAAAATTTCTGTTGCATCTAAAAGTAGAAACACGCCCGCTACAACGGTATGCGCACTTTTCCCCTAGGCGGTTCTAGTTATTTGTTTCGAGCATCAGAACTGCGAAAATTTTGAGTTTCTCAAGCGTTTCTTACCTCCAAACAGCCACATCTCGCGAACGGATTGACCAATCCACAAAATTTCTGTTGCATCTGAAAGTAGAAACTCGCCCGATTACAACGGTATGTGTAGTTTTCCCCTAGGCCGTTCCAGTTATTCGTTTCGAGCATCAGAACTGCGAAAATTTTGAGTTTCTCAAGCGTTTCTTACCTCCAAACTGCCATATCTGGCGAACGGATTGATCAATCCGCAAAATTTCTGTTGCATCTGAAAGTAGAAACTCGCCCGATTACAACGGTAGGTGTAGTTTTCCCCTAGGCCGTTCTAGTTATTCGTTTCGAGCATCAGAACTGCGAAAATTTTGAGTTTCTCAAGCGTTCCTTACTTCCAAACTGCCACATCTCGCGAACGGATCGACCAATCCGCAAAATTTCTGTTGCGTCTGAAAGTAGAAACTCGCCCGAATACAACGGTATGCGCACTTTGCCCCTAGGCCGTTCTAGTTATTCGTCTCGAGCATCAGAACTGCGAAAATTTTGAGTTTCTCAAGCGTTTCTTACCTCCAAACTGCCATATCTCGGGAACGGATTGACCAATCCGCAAAATTTCTGTTGCATCTGAAAGTAGAAACTCGCCCGATTACAACGGTGTGCGTACTTCTCCCTTAGGCCGTTCCAGTTATTCGTTTCGAGCATCAGAACTGCGAAAATTTTGAGTTTCTCAAGCGTTTCCTACCTCCAAACAGCCACATCTCGCGAACGGATTGACCAATCCACAAAATTTCTGTTGCATCTGAAAGTAGAAACTCGCCCGATTACAACGGTATGTGTAGTTTTCCCCTAGGCCGTTCCAGTTATTCGTTTCGAGCATCAGAACTGCGAAAATTTTGAGTTCCTCAAGCGTTTCTTACCTCCAAACTGCCATATCTCGCGAACGGATTGATCAATCCGCAAAATTTCTGTTGCATCTGAAAGTAGAAACTCGCCCGATTACAACGGTAGGTGTAGTTTTCCCCTAGGCCGTTCTAGTTATTCGTTTCGAGCATCAGAACTGCGAAAATTTTGAGTTTCTCAAGCGTTCCTTACTTCCAAACTGCCACATCTCGCGAACGGATCGACCAATCCGCAAAATTTCTGTTGCGTCTGAAAGTAGAAACTCGCCCGAATACAACGGTATGCGCACTTTGCCCCTAGGCCGTTCTAGTTATTCGTCTCGAGCATCAGAACTGCGAAAATTTTGAGTTTCTCAAGCGTTTCTTACCTCCAAACTGCCATATCTCGGGAACGGATTGACCAATCCGCAAAATTTCTGTTGCATCTGAAAGTAGAAACTCGCCCGATTACAACGGTGTGCGTACTTCTCCCCTAGGCCGTTCTAGTCATTCGTTTCGAGCATCAGAACTGCGAAAATTTTGAGTTTCACAAGCGTTTCTTATATCCGAACTGCCATATCTCGCGAACGGATTGATGAATCCGCAAAATTTCTGTTGCATCTAAAAGTAGAAACACGCCCGCTACAACGGTATGCGCACTTTTCCCCTAGGCGGTTCTAGTTATTCGTTTCGAGCATCAGAACTGCGAAAATTTTGAGTTTCTCAAGCGTTTCTTACCTCCAAATAGCCACATCTCGCGAACGGATTGACCAATCCACAAAATTTCTGTTGCATCTGAAAGTAGAAACTCGCCCGATTACAACGGTATGTGTAGTTTTCCCCTAGACCGTTCCAGTTATTCGTTTCGAGCATCAGAACTGCGAAAATTTTGAGTTTCTCAAGCGTTTCTTACCTCCAAACTGCCATATCTGGCGAACGGATTGACCAATCCGCATAATTTCTGTTGCATCTGAAAGTAGAAACTCGTCCGATTACAACGGTATGCGTACTTCTCCACTAGGCCGTTCTAGTCATTCGTTTCGAGCATCAGAACTGCGAAAATTTTGAGTTTCTCAAGCGTTTCTTATCTCCAAACTGCTATATCTCGCGAACGGATTGATCAATCCGCAAAATTTCTGTTGCATCTGAAAGTAGAAACTCGCCCGATTTCAACGGTATGCGCACTTTTCCCCTAGGCGGTTCTAGTTATTCGTTTCGAGCATCAGAACTGCGAAAATTTTGAGTTTCTCAAGCGTTTCATACCTCCAAACTGCCATATCTCGCGAAGGGATTGACCAATCCGCAAAATTTCTGTTGCATCTGAAAGTAGAAACTCGCCCGATTACAACGGTAGGTGTAGTTTTCCCCTAGGCCGTTCTAGTTATTCCTTTCGAGCATCAGAACTGCGAAAATTTTGAGTTTCTCAATCGTTTCTTAATTCCAAACTGCCACATCTCGCGAACGGATCGACCAAACCGCAAAATTTCCGTTGCATCTGAAAGTAGAAACTCGCCCGATTACAACGGTATGTGTAGTTTTCCCCTAGACCGTTCTAGTTATTCGTCTCGAGCATCAGAACTGCGAAAATTTTGAGTTTCTCAAGCGTATCTTACCTCCAAACTGCCATATCTCGCGAACGCATTGACCAATCCGCATAATTTCTGTTGCATCTGAAAGTAGAAACTCGCCCGATTACAACGGTATGTGTAGTTTTCCCCTAGGCCGTTCCAGTTATTCGTTTCGAGCATCAGAACTGCGAAAATTTTGAGTTTCTCAAGCGTTTCTTACCTCCAAACTGCCATATCTCGCGAACGGATTGACCAATCCGCAAAATTTCTGTTGCATCTGAAGTAGAGACTCGCCCGATTACAACGGTATGTAGTTTTCCCCTAGGCCGTTCCAGTTATTCGTTTCGAGCATCAGAACTGCGAAAATTTTGAGTTTCTCAAGCGTTTCTTACCTCCAAACTGCCATATCTCGCGAACGCATTGACCAATCCGCATAATTTCTGTTGCATCTGAAAGTAGAAACTCGCCCGATTACAACGGTATGCGCTCTTTTCCCCTAGGCCGTTCTAGTTATTCGTTTCGAGCATCAGAACTGCGAAAATTTTGAGTTTCTCAAGCGTTTCTTACATCCAAGCGGCCATATCTCGCGAACGGATTGACCAATCCGCATAATTTCTGTTGCATCTGAAAGTAGAAACTCGTCCGATTACAACGGTATGCGTACTTCTCCCCTAGGCCTTTCTAGTCATTCGTTTCGAGCACCAGAACTGCGAAAATTTCGAGTTTCTCAAGCGTTTCTTATCTCCAAACTGCCATATCTCGCGAACGGATTGATCAATCCGCATAATTTCTGTTGCATCTGAAAGTAGAAACTCGCCCGATTACAACGGTATGCGCACTTTTCCCCTAGGCGGTTCTAGTTATTCGTTTCGAGCATCAGAACTGCGAAAATTTTGAGTTTCTCAAGCGTTTCTTACCTCCAAACAGCCACATCTCGCGAACGGATTGACCAATCCACAAAATTTCTGTTGCATCTGAAAGTAGAAACTCGCCCGATTACAACGGTATGTGTAGTTTTCCCCTAGGCCGTTCCAGTTATGCGTTTCGAGCATCAGAACTGCGAAAATTTTGAGTTTCTCAAGCGTTTCTTACCTCCAAACTGCCATATCTCGCGAACGGATTGACCAATCCGCATAATTTCTGTTGCATCTGAAAGTAGAAACTCGTCCGATTACAACGGTATGCGTACTTCTCCCCTAGGCCGTTCTAGTCTTTCGTTTCGAGCATCAGAACTGCGAAAATTTTGAGTTTCTCAAGCGTTTCTTATCTCCAAACTGCCATATCTCGCGAACGGATTGATCAATCCGCAAAATTTCTGTTGCATCTGAAAGTAGAAACTCGCCCGATTACAACGGTATGCGCACTTTTCCCCTAGGCCGCTCTAGTTGTTCGTTTCGAGCATCAGAACTGCGAAAATTTTGAGTTTCTCAAGCGTTTCTTAATTCCAAACTGCCACATCTCGCGAACGGATCGACCAATCCGCAAAATTTCTGTTGCATCTGAAAGTAGAAACTCGCCCGATTACAACGGTATTTGTAGTTTTCCCCTAGGCCGATCCAGTTATTCGTTTCGAGCATCAGAACTGCGCAAATTTTGAGTTTCTCAAGCGTTTCTTACTTCCAAACTGCCACATCTCGCGAACGGAACGACCAATCCGCAAAATTTCTGTTGCGTCTGTAAGTAGAAACTCGCCCGATTACAACGGTATGTGTAGTTTTCCCCTCGGCCGTTCCAGTTATTCGTTTCGAGCATCAGAACTGCGAAAATTTTGAGTTTCTCTAGCGTTTCTTACCTCCAAACTGCCATATCTCGGTAACGGATTGACCAATCCGCAAAATTTCTGTTGCATCTGAAAGTAGAAACTCGCCCGATTGCAACGGTGTGCGTACTTCTCCCCTAGGCCGTTCTAGTCATTCGTTTCGAGCATCAGAACTGCGAAAATTTTGAGTTTCTCAAGCGTTTCTTATCTCCAAACTGCCATATCTCGCGAACGGATTGATCAATCCGCAAAATTTCTGTTGCATCTGAAAGTAGAAACTCGCCCGATTGCAACGGTGTGCGTACTTCTCCCCTAGGCCGTTCTAGTCATTCGTTTCGAGCATCAGAACTGCGAAAATTTTGAGTTTCTCAAGCGTTTCTTATCTCCAAACTGCCATATCTCGCGAACGGATTGATCAATCCGCAAAATTTCTGTTGCATCTGAAAGTAGAAACTCGCCCGATTATAAACGTAAGCGCACTTTACCCTAGGCGGTTCTAGTTATTCGTTTCGAGCATCAGAACTGCGAAAATTTTGATTTTCTCAAGCGTTTCTTAATTCCAAACTGCCACATCTCGCGAACGGATCGACCAATCCGCAAAATTTCTGTTGCATCTGAAAGTAGAAACTCGCCCGATTACAACGGTATTCGTACTTCTCCCCTAGGCCGTTCTAGTCATTCGTTTCGAGCATCAGAACTGCGAAAATTTTGAGTTTCTCAAGCGTTTCTTATCTCCAAACTGCCACATCTCGCGAACGGATCGACCAATCCGCAAAATTTCTGTTGCGTCTGAAAGTAGAACCTCGCCCGATTACAACGGTATGCGCACTGTGCCCCTAGGCCGTTCTAGTTATTCGTGTCGAGCATCAGAACTGCGAAAATTTTGAGTTTCTCAAGCGTTTCTTACCTCCAAACTGCCATATCTCGGGAACGGATTGACCAATCCGCAAAATTTCTGTTGCATCTGAAAGTAGAAACTCGCCCGATTGCAACGGTGTGCGTACTTCTCCCCTAGGCCGTTCTAGTCATTCGTTTCGAGCATCAGAACTGCGAAAATTTTGAGTTTCTCAAGCGTTTCTTACCTCCAAACTGCCACATCTCGCGAACGGATCGACCAATCCGCAAAATTTCTGTTGCATCTGAAAGTAGAAACTCGCCCGATTACAACGGTATTTGTAGTTTTCCCCTAGGCCGATCCAGTTGTTCGTTTCGAGCATCAGAACTGCGGAAATTTTGAGTTTCTCAAGCGTTTCTTACTTCCAAACTGCCACATCTCGCGAACGGAACGACCAATCCGCAAAATTTCTGTTGCGTCTGTAAGTAGCAACACGCCCGATTACAACGGTATGTGTAGTTTTCCCCTAGGCCGTTCCAGTTATTCGTTTCGAGCATCAGAACTGCGAAAATTTTGAGTTTCTCAAGCGTTTCTTACCTCCAAACTGCCATATCTCGCGAACGGATTGACCAATCCGCAAAATTTCTGTTGCATCTGAAGTAGAGACTCGCCCGATTACAACGGTATGTGTAGTTTTCCCCTAGGCCGTTCCAGTTATTCTTTTCGAGCATCAGAACTGCGAAAATTTTGAGTTTCTCAAGCGTTTCTTACCTCCAAACTGCCATATCTCGGGAACGCATTGACCAATCCGCAAAATTTCTGTTGCATCTGAAAGTAGAAACTCGCCCGATTGCAACGGTGTGCGTACTTCTCCCCTAGGCCGTTCTAGTCATTCGTTTCGAGCATCAGAACTGCGAAAATTTTGAGTTTCTCAAGCGTTTCTTATCTCCAAACTGCCACATCTCGCGAACGGATCGACCAATCCGCAAAATTTCTGTTGCATCTGAAAGTAGAAACTCGCCCGATTACAACGGTATTTGTAGTTTTCCCCTAGGCCGATCCAGTTGTTCGTTTCGAGCATCAGAACTGCGGAAATTTTGAGTTTCTCAAGCGTTTCTTACATCCAAACTGCCACATCTCGCGAACGGATCGACCAATCCGCAAAATTTCTGTTGCATCTGAAAGTAGAAACTCGCCCGATTACAACGGTGTGCGTACTTCTCCCCTAGGCCGTTCTAGTCATTCGTTTCGAGCATCAGAACTGCGAAAATTTTGAGTTTCTCAAGCGTTTCTTATCTCCAAACTGCCATATCTCGCGAACGGATTGATCAATCCGCAAAATTTCTGATGCATCTGAAAGTAGAAACTCGCCCGATTACAACGGTAGGTGTAGTTTTCCCCTAGGCCATTCTAGTTATTCGTTTCGAGCATCAGAACTGCGAAAATTTTGAGTTTCTCAAGCGTTTCTTACTTCCAAACTGCCACATCTCGCGAACGGATCGACCAATCCGCAAAATTTCTGTTGCATCTGAAAGTAGAAACTCGCCCGATTACAACGGTATTTGTAGTTTTCCCCTAGGCCGATCCAGTTGTTCGTTTCGAGCATCAGAACTGCGGAAATTTTGAGTTTCTCAAGCGTTTCTTACATCCAAACTGCCACATCTCGCGAACGGATCGACAAAATCCGCCAAATTTCTGTTGCGTCTGAAAGTAGAACCTCGCCCGATTACAACGGTATGCGCACTTTGCCCCTAGGCCGTTCTAGTTATTCGTGTCGAGCATCAGAACTGCGAAAATTTTGAGTTTCTCAAGCGTTTCTTATCTCCAAACTGCCATATCTCGCGAACGGATTGATCAATCCGCAAAATTTCTGATGCATCTGAAAGTAGAAACTCGCCCGATTACAACGGTATGCGCACTTTGCCCCTAGGCCGTTCTAGTTATTCGTGTCGAGCATCAGAACTGCGAAAATTTTGAGTTTCTCAAGCGTTTCGTACCTCCAAACAGCCACATCTCGCGAACGGATTGACCAATCCACAAAATTTCTGTTGCATCTGAAATTAGAAACTCGCCCGATTACAACGGTATGTGTAGTTTTCCCCTAGGCCGTTCCAGTTATTCGTTTCGAGCATCAGAACTGCGAAAATTTTGAGTTCCTCAAGCGTTTCTTACCTCCAAACTGCCATATCTCGCGAACGGATTGACCAATCCGCAAAATTTCTGTTGCATCTGAAAGTAGAAACTCGCCCGAGTACAACGGTAGGTGTAGTTTTCCCCTAGGCCGTTCTAGTTATTCGTTTCGAGCATCAGAACTGCGAAAATTTTGAGTTTCTCAAGCGTTTCTTACTTCCAAACTGCCACATCTCGCGAACGGATCGACCAATCCGCAAAATTTCTGTTGCATCTGAAAGTAGAAACTCGCCCGATTTCAACGGTATGCGCACTTTTCCCCTAGGCGGTTCTAGTTATTCGTTTCGAGCATCAGAACTGCGAAAATTTTGAGTTTCTCAAGCGTTTCTTACCTCCAAACTGCCATATCTCGGGAACGGATTGACCAATCCGCAAAATTTCTGTTGCATCTGAAAGTAGAAACTCGTCCGATAGCAACGCTGTGCGTACTTCTCCCCTAGGCCGTTCTAGTCATTCGTTTCGAGCATCAGAACTGCGAAAATTTTGAGTTTCTCAAGCGTTTCTTATCTCCAAACTGCCATATCTCGCGAACGGATTGAACAATCCGCACAATTTCTGATGCATCTGAAAGTAGAAACTCGCCCGATTACAACGGTATGCGCACTTTTCCCCTAGGCCGCTCTAGTTGTTCGTTTCGAGCATCAGAACTGCGAAAATTTTGAGTTTCTCAAGCGTTTCTTAATTCCAAACTGCCACATCTCGCGAACGGATCGACCAATCCGCAAAATTTCTGTTGCATCTGAAAGTAGAAACTCGCCCGATTACAACGGTATTTGTAGTTTTCCCCTAGGCCGATCCAGTTATTCGTTTCGAGCATCAGAACTGCGAAAATTTTGAGTTTCTCAAGCGTTTCTTACCTCCAAACTGCCATATCTCGCGAACGGATTGACCAATCCGCAAAATTTCTGTTGCATCTGAAAGTAGAAACTCGCCCGATTACAACGGTGTGCGTACTTCTCCCCTAGGCCGTTCTAGTCATTCGTTTCGAGCATCAGAACTGCGAAAATTTTGAGTTTCTCAAGCGTTTCTTACATCCAAACTGCCACATCTCGCGAACGGATTGATCAATCCGCAAAATTTCTGTTGCATCTGAAAGTAGAAACTCGCCCGATTACAACGGTATGCGCACTTTTCCCCTAGGCGGTTCTAGTTATTCGTTTCGAGCATCAGAACTGTGAAAATTTTGAGTTTCTCAAGCGTTTCGTACCTCCAAACAGCCACATCTCGCGAACGGATTGACCAATCCACAAAATTTCTGTTGCATCTGAAATTAGAAACTCGCCCGATTACAACGGTATGTGTAGTTTTCCCCTAGGCCGTTCCAGTTATTCGTTTCGAGCATCAGAACTGCGAAAATTTTGAGTTCCTCAAGCGTTTCTTACCTCCAAACTGCCATATCTCGCGAACGGATTGACCAATCCGCAAAATTTCTGTTGCATCTGAAAGTAGAAACTCGCCCGAGTACAACGGTAGGTGTAGTTTTCCCCTAGGCCGTTCTAGTTATTCGTTTCGAGCATCAGAACTGCGAAAATTTTGAGTTTCTCAAGCGTTTCTTACTTCCAAACTGCCACATCTCGCGAACGGATCGACCAATCCGCAAAATTTCTGTTGCATCTGAAAGTAGAAACTCGCCCGATTTCAACGGTATGCGCACTTTTCCCCTAGGCGGTTCTAGTTATTCGTTTCGAGCATCAGAACTGCGAAAATTTTGAGTTTCTCAAGCGTTTCTTACCTCCAAACTGCCATATCTCGGGAACGGATTGACCAATCCGCAAAATTTCTGTTGCATCTGAAAGTAGAAACTCGTCCGATAGCAACGCTGTGCGTACTTCTCCCCTAGGCCGTTCTAGTCATTCGTTTCGAGCATCAGAACTGCGAAAATTTTGAGTTTCTCAAGCGTTTCTTATCTCCAAACTGCCATATCTCGCGAACGGATTGAACAATCCGCACAATTTCTGATGCATCTGAAAGTAGAAACTCGCCCGATTACAACGGTATGCGCACTTTTCCCCTAGGCCGCTCTAGTTGTTCGTTCCGAGCATCAGAACTGCGAAAATTTTGAGTTTCTCAAGCGTTTCTTACCTCCAAACTGCCATATCTCGGGAACGGATTGACCAATCCGCAAAATTTCTGTTGCATCTGAAAGTAGAAACTCGTCCGATAGCAACGCTGTGCGTACTTCTCCCCTAGGCCGTTCTAGTCATTCGTTTCGAGCATCAGAACTGCGAAAATTTTGAGTTTCTCAAGCGTTTCTTAATTCCAAACTGCCACATCTCGCGAACGGATCGACCAATCCGCAAAATTTCTGTTGCATCTGAAAGTAGAAACTCGCCCGATTACAACGGTATTTGTAGTTTTCCCCTAGGCCGATCCAGTTATTCGTTTCGAGCATCAGAACTGCGAAAATTTTGAGTTTCTCAAGCGTTTCTTACCTCCAAACTGCCATATCTCGCGAACGGATTGACCAATCCGCAAAATTTCTGTTGCATCTGAAAGTAGAAACTCGCCCGATTACAACGGTGTGCGTACTTCTCCCCTAGGCCGTTCTAGTCATTCGTTTCGAGCATCAGAACTGCGAAAATTTTGAGTTTCTCAAGCGTTTCTTACATCCAAACTGCCACATCTCGCGAACGGATTGATCAATCCGCAAAATTTCTGTTGCATCTGAAAGTAGAAACTCGCCCGATTACAACGGTATGCGCACTTTTCCCCTAGGCGGTTCTAGTTATTCGTTTCGAGCATCAGAACTGTGAAAATTTTGAGTTTCTCAAGCGTTTCGTACCTCCAAACAGCCACATCTCGCGAACGGATTGACCAATCCGCAAAATTTCTGTTGCATCTGAAATTAGAAACTCGCCCGATTACAACGGTATGTGTAGTTTTCCCCTAGGCCGTTCCAGTTATTCGTTTCGAGCATCAGAACTGCGAAAATTTTGAGTTCCTCAAGCGTTTCTTACCTCCAAACTGCCATATCTCGCGAACGGATTGACCAATCCGCAAAATTTCTGTTGCATCTGAAAGTAGAAACTCGCCCGATTACAACGGTAGGTGTAGTTTTCCCCTAGGCCGTTCTAGTTATTCGTTTCGAGCATCAGAACTGCGAAAATTTTGAGTTTCTCAAGCGTTTCTTACTTCCAAACTGCCACATCTCGCGAACGGATCGACCAATCCGCAAAATTTCTGTTGCGTCTGAAAGTAGAAACTCGCCCGATTACAACGGTATGCGCACTGTGCCCCTAGGCCGTTCTAGTTATTCGTCTCGAGCATCAGAACTGCGAAAATTTTGAGTTTCTCAAGCGTTTCTTACCTCCAAACTGCCATATCTCGCGAAAGGATTGACCAATCCGCAAAATTTCTGTTGCATCTGAAAGTAGAAACACGCCCGATTACAACGGTGTGCGTACTTCTCCCCTAGGCCGTTCTAGTCATTCGTTTCGAGCATCAGAACTGCGAAAATTTTGAGTTTCTCAAGCGTTTCTTATATCCAAACTGCCATATCTCGCGAACGGATTGATGAATCCGCAAAATTTCTGTTGCATCTAAAAGTAGAAACACGCCCGATTACAACGGTATGCGCACTTTTCCCCTAGGCGGTTCTAGTTATTCGTTTCGAGCATCAGAACTGCGAAAATTTTGAGTTTCTCAAGCGTTTCTTACCTCCAAACAGCCACATCTCGCGAACGGATTGACCAATCCACAAAATTTCTGTTGCATCTGAAAGTAGAAACTCGCCCGATTACAACGGTATGTGTAGTTTTCCCCTAGGCCGTTCCAGTTATTCGTTTCGAGCATCAGAACTGCGAAAATTTTGAGTTTCTCAAGCGTTTCTTACCTCCAAACTGCCATATCTCGGGAACGGATTGACCAATCCGCTAAATTTCTGTTGCATCTGAAAGTAGAAACTCGCCCGATTGCAACGGTGTGCGTACTTCTCCCCTAGGCCGTTCTAGTCATTCGTTTCGAGCATCAGAACTGCGAAAATTTTGAGTTTCTCAAGCGTTTCTTATCTCCAAACTGCCATATCTCGCGAACGGATTGATCAATCCGCAAAATTGCTGTTGCATCTGAAAGTAGAAACTCGCCCGATTACAACGGTATGCGCACTTTTCCCCTAGGCCGCTCTAGTTGTTCGTTTCGAGCATCAGAACTGCGAAAATTTTGAGTTTCTCAAGCGTTTCTTAATTCCAAACTGCCACATCTCGCGAACGGATCGACCAATCCGCAAAATTTCTGTTGCATCTGAAAGTAGAAACTCGCCCGATTACAACGGTATTTGTAGTTTTCCCCTAGGCCGATCCAGTTATTCGTTTCGAGCATCAGAACTGCGCAAATTTTGAGTTTCTCAAGCGTTTCTTACTTCCAAACTGCCACATCTCGCGAACGGAACGACCAATCCGCAAAATTTCTGTTGCGTCTGTAAGTAGAAACTCGCCCGATTACAACGGTATGTGTAGTTTTCCCCTCGGCCGTTCCAGTTATTCGTTTCGAGCATCAGAACTGCGAAAATTTTGAGTTTCTCTAGCGTTTCTTACCTCCAAACTGCCATATCTCGGTAACGGATTGACCAATCCGCAAAATTTCTGTTGCATCTGAAAGTAGAAACTCGCCCGATTGCAACGGTGTGCGTACTTCTCCCCTAGGCCGTTCTAGTCATTCGTTTCGAGCATCAGAACTGCGAAAATTTTGAGTTTCTCAAGCGTTTCTTATCTCCAAACTGCCATATCTCGCGAACGGATTGATCAATCCGCAAAATTTCTGTTGCATCTGAAAGTAGAAACTCGCCCGATTGCAACGGTGTGCGTACTTCTCCCCTAGGCCGTTCTAGTCATTCGTTTCGAGCATCAGAACTGCGAAAATTTTGAGTTTCTCAAGCGTTTCTTATCTCCAAACTGCCATATCTCGCGAACGGATTGATCAATCCGCAAAATTTCTGTTGCATCTGAAAGTAGAAACTCGCCCGATTATAAACGTAAGCGCACTTTACCCTAGGCGGTTCTAGTTATTCGTTTCGAGCATCAGAACTGCGAATATTTTGATTTTCTCAAGCGTTTCTTAATTCCAAACTGCCACATCTCGCGAACGGATCGACCAATCCGCAAAATTTCTGTTGCATCTGAAAGTAGAAACTCGCCCGATTACAACGGTATTCGTACTTCTCCCCTAGGCCGTTCTAGTCATTCGTTTCGAGCATCAGAACTGCGAAAATTTTGAGTTTCTCAAGCGTTTCTTATCTCCAAACTGCCACATCTCGCGAACGGATCGACCAATCCGCAAAATTTCTGTTGCGTCTGAAAGTAGAACCTCGCCCGATTACAACGGTATGCGCACTGTGCCCCTAGGCCGTTCTAGTTATTCGTGTCGAGCATCAGAACTGCGAAAATTTTGAGTTTCTCAAGCGTTTCTTACCTCCAAACTGCCATATCTCGCGAACGGATCGACCAATCCGCAAAATTTCTGTTGCATCTGAAAGTAGAAACTCGCCCGATTACAACGGTATTTGTAGTTTTCCCCTAGGCCGATCCAGTTGTTCGTTTCGAGCATCAGAACTGCGGAAATTTTGAGTTTCTCAAGCGTTTCTTACATCCAAACTGCCACATCTCGCGAACGGATCGACAAAATCCGCCAAATTTCTGTTGCGTCTGAAAGTAGAACCTCGCCCGATTACAACGGTATGCGCACTTTGCCCCTAGGCCGTTCTAGTTATTCGTGTCGAGCATCAGAACTGCGAAAATTTTGAGTTTCTCAAGCGTTTCTTATCTCCAAACTGCCATATCTCGCGAACGGATTGATCAATCCGCAAAATTTCTGATGCATCTGAAAGTAGAAACTCGCCCGATTACAACGGTATGCGCACTTTGCCCCTAGGCCGTTCTAGTTATTCGTGTCGAGCATCAGAACTGCGAAAATTTTGAGTTTCTCAAGCGTTTCTTACTTCCAAACTGCCACATCTCGCGAACGGATCGACCAATCCGCAAAATTTCTGTTGCATCTGAAAGTAGAAACTCGCCCGATTTCAACGGTATGCGCACTTTTCCCCTAGGCGGTTCTAGTTATTCGTTTCGAGCATCAGAACTGCGAAAATTTTGAGTTTCTCAAGCGTTTCTTACCTCCAAACTGCCATATCTCGGGAACGGATTGACCAATCCGCAAAATTTCTGTTGCATCTGAAAGTAGAAACTCGCCCGATAGCAACGCTGTGCGTACTTCTCCCCTAGGCCGTTCTAGTCATTCGTTTCGAGCATCAGAACTGCGAAAATTTTGAGTTTCTCAAGCGTTTCTTATCTCCAAACTGCCATATCTCGCGAACGGATTGAACAATCCGCACAATTTCTGATGCATCTGAAAGTAGAAACTCGCCCGATTACAACGGTATGCGCACTTTGCCCCTAGGCCGCTCTGGTTGTTCGTTTCGAGCATCAGAACTGCGAAAATTTTGAGTTTCTCAAGCGTTTCTTAATTCCAAACTGCCACATCTCGCGAACGGATCGACCAATCCGCAAAATTTCTGTTGCATCTGAAAGTAGAAACTCGCCCGATTACAACGGTATTTGTAGTTTTCCCCTAGGCCGATCCAGTTATTCGTTTCGAGCATCAGAACTGCGAAAATTTTGAGTTTCTCAAGCGTTTCTTACCTCCAAACTGCCATATCTCGCGAACGGATTGACCAATCCGCAAAATTTCTGTTGCATCTGAAAGTAGAAACTCGCCCGATTACAACGGTGTGCGTACTTCTCCCCTAGGCCGTTCTAGTCATTCGTTTCGAGCATCAGAACTGCGAAAATTTTGAGTTTCTCAAGCGTTTCTTACTTCCAAACTGCCACATCTCGCGAACGGATTGATCAATCCGCAAAATTTCTGTTGCATCTGAAAGTAGAAACTCGCCCGATTACAACGGTATGCGCACTTTTCCCCTAGGCGGTTCTAGTTATTCGTTTCTAGCATCAGAACTGTGAAAATTTTGAGTTTCTCAAGCGTTTCGTACCTCCAAACAGCCACATCTCGCGAACGGATTGACCAATCCACAAAATTTCTGTTGCATCTGAAATTAGAAACTCGCCCGATTACAACGGTATGTGTAGTTTTCCCCTAGGCCGTTCCAGTTATTCGTTTCGAGCATCAGAACTGCGAAAATTTTGAGTTCCTCAAGCGTTTCTTACCTCCAAACTGGCATATCTCGCGAACGGATTGACCAATCCGCAAAATTTCTGTTGCATCTGAAAGTAGAAACTCGCCCGATTACAACGGTAGGTGTAGTTTTCCCCTAGGCCGTTCTAGTTATTCGTTTCGAGCATCAGAACTGCGAAAATTTTGAGTTTCTCAAGCGTTTCTTACTTCCAAACTGCCACATCTCGCGAACGGATCGACCAATCCGCAAAATTTCTGTTGCGTCTAAAAGTAGAAACTCGCCCGATTACAACGGTATGCGCACTGTGCCCCTAGGCCGTTCTAGTTATTCGTCTCGAGCATCAGAACTGCGAAAATTTTGAGTTTCTCAAGCGTTTCTTACCTCCAAACTGCCATATCTCGCGAAAGGATTGACCAATCCGCAAAATTTCTGTTGCATCTGAAAGTAGAAACACGCCCGATTACAACGGTGTGCGTACTTCTCCCCTAGGCCGTTCTAGTCATTCGTTTCGAGCATCAGAACTGCGAAAATTTTGAGTTTCTCAAGCGTTTCTTATATCCAAACTGCCATATCTCGCGAACGGATTGATGAATCCGCAAAATTTCTGTTGCATCTAAAAGTAGAAACACGCCCGATTACAACGGTATGCGCACTTTTCCCCTAGGCGGTTCTAGTTATTCGTTTCGAGCATCAGAACTGCGAAAATTTTGAGTTTCTCAAGCGTTTCTTACCTCCAAACAGCCACATCTCGCGAACGGATTGACCAATCCACAAAATTTCTGTTGCATCTGAAAGTAGAAACTCGCCCGATTACAACGGTATGTGTAGTTTTCCCCTAGGCCGTTCCAGTTATTCGTTTCGAGCATCAGAACTGCGAAAATTTTGAGTTTCTCAAGCGTTTCTTACCTCCAAACTGCCATATCTCGCGAACGGATTGACCAATCCGCATAATTTCTGTTGCATCTGAAAGTAGAAACTCGTCCGATTACAACGGTATGCGTACTTCTCCACTAGGCCGTTCTAGTCATTCGTTTCGAGCATCAGAACTGCGAAAATTTTGAGTTTCTCAAGCGTTTCTTATCTCCAAACTGCCATATCTCGCGAACGGATTGATCAATCCGCAAAATTTCTGTTGCATCTGAAAGTAGAAACTCGCCCGATTTCAACGGTATGCGCACTTTTCCCCTAGGCGGATCTAGTTATTCGTTTCGAGCATCAGAACTGCGAAAATTTTGAGTTTCTCAAGCGTTTCATACCTCCAAACTGCCATATCTCGCGAAGGGATTGACCAATCCGCAAAATTTCTGTTGCATCTGAAAGTAGAAACTCGCCCGATTACAACGGTAGGTGTAGTTTTCCCCTAGGCCGTTCTAGTTATTCCTTTCGAGCATCAGAACTGCGACAACTTTGAGTTTCTCAAGCGTTTCTTAATTCCAAACTGCCACATCTCGCGAACGGATCGACCAAACCGCAAAATTTCTGTTGCATCTGAAAGTAGAAACTCGCCCGTTTACAACGGTATGTGTAGTTTTCCCCTAGACCGTTCTAGTTATTCGTCTCGAGCATCAGAAATGCGAAAATTTTGAGTTTCTCAAGCGTATCTTACCTCCAAACTGCCATATCTCGGGAACAGATAGACCAATCCGCAAAATTTCTGTTGCTTCTGAAAGTAGAAACTCGCCCGATTACAACGGTGTGCGTACTTCTCCCCTAGGCCGTTCTAGTCATTCGTTTCGAGCATCAGAACTGCGAAAATTTTGAGTTTCTCAAGCGTTTCTTATCTCCAAACTGCCATATCTCGCGAACGGATTGATCAATCCGCAAAATTTCTGTTGCATCTGAAAGTAGAAACTCGCCCGATTACAACGGTATGCGCACTTTTCCCCTAGGCGGTTCTAGTTATTCGTTTCGAGCTTCAGAACTGCGAAAATTTTGAGTTTCTCAAGCGTTTCTTACCTCCAAACAGCCACATCTCGCGAACGGATTGACCAATCCACAAAATTTCTGTTGCATATGAAAGTAGAAACTCGCCCGATTACAACGGTATGTGTACTTTTCCCCTAGGCCGTTCCAGTTATTCGTTTCGAGCATCAGAACTGCAAAAATTTTGAGTTTCTCAAGCATTTCTTACCTCCAAACTGCCATATCTCGCGAACGGATTGACCAATCCGCATAATTTCTGTTGCATCTGAAAGTAGAAACTCGTCCGATTACAACGGTATGCGCACTTCTCCCCTAGGCCGTTCTAGTCATTCGTTTCGAGCATCAGAACTGCGAAAATTTTGAGTTTCTCAAGCGTTTCTTATCTCCAAACTGCCATATCTCACGAACGGATTGATCAATCCGCAAAATTTCTGTTGCATCTGAAAGTAGTAACTCGCCCGATTACAACGGTATGCGCACTTTTCCCCTAGGCGGTTCTAGTTATTCGTTTCGAGCATCAGAACTGCGAAAATTTTGAGTTTCTCAAGCGTTTCATACCTCCAAACTGCCATATCTCGCGAAGGGATTGACCAATCCGCAAAATTTCTGTTGCATCTGAAAGTAGAAACCCGCCCGATTACAACGGTAGGTGTAGTTTTCCCCTAGGCCGTTCCAGTTATTCGTTTCGAGCATCAGAACTGCGAAAATTTTGAGTTTCTCAAGCGTTTCTTACCTCCAAACTGCTATATCTCGCGAACGGATTGCCCAATCCGCAAAATTTCTGTTGCATCTGAAGTAGAGACTCGCCCGATTACAACGGTATGCGCACTTTTCCCCTAGGCGGTTCTAGTTATTCGTTTCGAGCATCAGAACTGCGAAAATTTTGAGTTTCTCAAGCGTTTCTTACCTCCAAACAGCCACATCTCGCGAACGGATTGACCAATCCACAAAATTTCTGTTGCATCTGAAAGTAGAAACTCGCCCGATTACAACGGTATGTGTAGTTTTCCCCTAGGCCGTTCCAGTTATTCGTTTCGAGCATCAGAACTGCGAAAATTTTGAGTTTCTCAAGCGTTTCTTACCTCCAAACTGCCATATCTCGCGAACGGATTGACCAATCCGCATAATTTCTGTTGCATCTGAAAGTAGAAACTCGTCCGATTACAACGGTATGCGTACTTCTCCACTAGGCCGTTCTAGTCATTCGTTTCGAGCATCAGAACTGCGAAAATTTTGAGTTTCTCAAGCGTTTCTTATCTCCAAACTGCCATATCTCGCGAACGGATTGATCAATCCGCAAAATTTCTGTTGCATCTGAAAGTAGAAACTCGCCCGATTTCAACGGTATGCGCACTTTTCCCCTAGGCGGATCTAGTTATTCGTTTCGAGCATCAGAACTGCGAAAATTTTGAGTTTCTCAAGCGTTTCATACCTCCAAACTGCCATATCTCGCGAAGGGATTGACCAATCCGCAAAATTTCTGTTGCATCTGAAAGTAGAAACTCGCCCGATTACAACGGTAGGTGTAGTTTTCCCCTAGGCCGTTCTAGTTATTCCTTTCGAGCATCAGAACTGCGACAACTTTGAGTTTCTCAAGCGTTTCTTAATTCCAAACTGCCACATCTCGCGAACGGATCGACCAAACCGCAAAATTTCTGTTGCATCTGAAAGTAGAAACTCGCCCGTTTACAACGGTATGTGTAGTTTTCCCCTAGACCGTTCTAGTTATTCGTCTCGAGCATCAGAAATGCGAAAATTTTGAGTTTCTCAAGCGTATCTTACCTCCAAACTGCCATATCTCGGGAACAGATAGACCAATCCGCAAAATTTCTGTTGCTTCTGAAAGTAGAAACTCGCCCGATTACAACGGTGTGCGTACTTCTCCCCTAGGCCGTTCTAGTCATTCGTTTCGAGCATCAGAACTGCGAAAATTTTGAGTTTCTCAAGCGTTTCTTATCTCCAAACTGCCATATCTCGCGAACGGATTGATCAATCCGCAAAATTTCTGTTGCATCTGAAAGTAGAAACTCGCCCGATTACAACGGTATGCGCACTTTTCCCCTAGGCGGTTCTAGTTATTCGTTTCGAGCTTCAGAACTGCGAAAATTTTGAGTTTCTCAAGCGTTTCTTACCTCCAAACAGCCACATCTCGCGAACGGATTGACCAATCCACAAAATTTCTGTTGCATATGAAAGTAGAAACTCGCCCGATTACAACGGTATGTGTACTTTTCCCCTAGGCCGTTCCAGTTATTCGTTTCGAGCATCAGAACTGCAAAAATTTTGAGTTTCTCAAGCATTTCTTACCTCCAAACTGCCATATCTCGCGAACGGATTGACCAATCCGCATAATTTCTGTTGCATCTGAAAGTAGAAACTCGTCCGATTACAACGGTATGCGCACTTCTCCCCTAGGCCGTTCTAGTCATTCGTTTCGAGCATCAGAACTGCGAAAATTTTGAGTTTCTCAAGCGTTTCTTATCTCCAAACTGCCATATCTCACGAACGGATTGATCAATCCGCAAAATTTCTGTTGCATCTGAAAGTAGTAACTCGCCCGATTACAACGGTATGCGCACTTTTCCCCTAGGCGGTTCTAGTTATTCGTTTCGAGCATCAGAACTGCGAAAATTTTGAGTTTCTCAAGCGTTTCTTACCTCCAAACAGCCACATCTCGCGAACGGATTGACCAATCCACAAAATTTCTGTTGCATCTGAAAGTAGAAACTCGCCCGATTACAACGGTATGTGTAGTTTTCCCCTAGGCCGTTCCAGTTATTCGTTTCGAGCATCAGAACTGCGAAAATTTTGAGTTTCTCAAGCGTTTCTTACCTCCAAACTGCCATATCTAGCGAACGGATTGACCAATCCGCATAATTTCTGTTGCATCTGAAAGTAGAAACTCGTCCGATTACAACGGTATGCGTACTTCTCCACTAGGCCGTTCTAGTCATTCGTTTCGAGCATCAGAACTGCGAAAATTTTGAGTTTCTCAAGCGTTTCTTACCTCCAAACTGCCATATCTCGGGAACGGATTGACCAATCCGCAAAATTTCTGTTGCATCTGAAAGTAGAAACTCGCCCGATAGCAACGCTGTGCGTACGTCTCCCCTAGGCCGTTCTAGTCATTCGTTTCGAGCATCAGAACTGCGAAAATTTTGAGTTTCTCAAGCGTTTCTTATCTCCAAACTGCCATATCTCGCGAACGGATTGAACAATCCGCACAATTTCTGATGCATCTGAAAGTAGAAACTCGCCCGATTACAACGGTATGCGCACTTTTCCCCTAGGCCGCTCTAGTTGTTCGTTTCGAGCATCAGAACTGCGAAAATTTTGAGTTTCTCAAGCGTTTCTTAATTCCAAACTGCCACATCTCGCGAACGGATCGACCAATCCGCAAAATTTCTGTTGCATCTGAAAGTAGAAACTCGCCCGATTACAACGGTATTTGTAGTTTTCCCCTAGGCCGATCCAGTTATTCGTTTCGAGCATCAGAACTGCGAAAATTTTGAGTTTCTCAAGCGTTTCTTACCTCCAAACTGCCATATCTCGCGAACGGATTGACCAATCCGCAAAATTTCTGTTGCATCTGAAAGTAGAAACTCGCCCGATTACAACGGTGTGCGTACTTCTCCCCTAGGCCGTTCTAGTCATTCGTTTCGAGCATCAGAACTGCGAAAATTTTGAGTTTCTCAAGCGTTTCTTACTTCCAAACTGCCACATCTCGCGAACGGATTGATCAATCCGCAAAATTTCTGTTGCATCTGAAAGTAGAAACTCGCCCGATTACAACGGTATGCGCACTTTTCCCCTAGGCGGTTCTAGTTATTCGTTTCGAGCATCAGAACTGTGAAAATTTTGAGTTTCTCAAGCGTTTCGTACCTCCAAACAGCCACATCTCGCGAACGGATTGACCAATCCACAAAATTTCTGTTGCATCTGAAATTAGAAACTCGCCCGATTACAACGGTATGTGTAGTTTTCCCCTAGGCCGTTCCAGTTATTCGTTTCGAGCATCAGAACTGCGAAAATTTTGAGTTCCTCAAGCGTTTCTTACCTCCAAACTGCCATATCTCGCGAACGGATTGACCAATCCGCAAAATTTCTGTTGCATCTGAAAGTAGAAACTCGCCCGATTACAACGGTAGGTGTAGTTTTCCCCTAGGCCGTTCTAGTTATTCGTTTCGAGCATCAGAACTGCGAAAATTTTGAGTTTCTCAAGCGTTTCTTACTTCCAAACTGCCACATCTCGCGAACGGATCGACCAATCCGCAAAATTTCTGTTGCGTCTGAAAGTAGAAACTCGCCCGATTACAACGGTATGCGCACTGTGCCCCTAGGCCGTTCTAGTTATTCGTCTCGAGCAACAGAACTGCGAAAATTTTGAGTTTCTCAAGCGTTTCTTACCTCCAAACTGCCATATCTCGCGAAAGGATTGACCAATCCGCAAAATTTCTGTTGCATCTGAAAGTAGAAACACGCCCGATTACAACGGTGTGCGTACTTCTCCCCTAGGCCGTTCTAGTCATTCGTTTCGAGCATCAGAACTGCGAAAATTTTGAGTTTCTCAAGCGTTTCTTATATCCAAACTGCCACATCTCGCGAACGGATTGATCAATCCGCAAAATTTCTGTTGCATCTGAAAGTAGAAACTCGCCCGATTACAACGGTATGCGCACTTTTCCCCTAGGCGGTTCTAGTTATTCGTTTCGAGCATCAGAACTGTGAAAATTTTGAGTTTCTCAAGCGTTTCGTACCTCCAAACAGCCACATCTCGCGAACGGATTGACCAATCCACAAAATTTCTGTTGCATCTGAAATTAGAAACTCGCCCGATTACAACGGTATGTGTAGTTTTCCCCTAGGCCGTTCCAGTTATTCGTTTCGAGCATCAGAACTGCGAAAATTTTGAGTTCCTCAAGCGTTTCTTACCTCCAAACTGCCATATCTCGCGAACGGATTGACCAATCCGCAAAATTTCTGTTGCATCTGAAAGTAGAAACTCGCCCGATTACAACGGTAGGTGTAGTTTTCCCCTAGGCCGTTCTAGTTATTCGTTTCGAGCATCAGAACTGCGAAAATTTTGAGTTTCTCAAGCGTTTCTTACTTCCAAACTGCCACATCTCGCGAACGGATCGACCAATCCGCAAAATTTCTGTTGCGTCTGAAAGTAGAAACTCGCCCGATTACAACGGTATGCGCACTGTGCCCCTAGGCCGTTCTAGTTATTCGTCTCGAGCAACAGAACTGCGAAAATTTTGAGTTTCTCAAGCGTTTCTTACCTCCAAACTGCCATATCTCGCGAAAGGATTGACCAATCCGCAAAATTTCTGTTGCATCTGAAAGTAGAAACACGCCCGATTACAACGGTGTGCGTACTTCTCCCCTAGGCCGTTCTAGTCATTCGTTTCGAGCATCAGAACTGCGAAAATTTTGAGTTTCTCAAGCGTTTCTTATATCCAAACTGCCATATCTCGCGAACGGATTGATGAATCCGCAAAATTTCTGTTGCATCTAAAAGTAGAAACACGCCCGATTACAACGGTATGCGCACTTTTCCCCTAGGCGGTTCTAGTTATTCGTTTCGAGCATCAGAACTGCGAAAATTTTGAGTTTCTCAAGCGTTTCTTACCTCCAAACAGCCACATCTCGCGAACGGATTGACCAATCCACAAAATTTCTGTTGCATCTGAAAGTAGAAACTCGCCCGATTACAACGGTATGTGTAGTTTTCCCCTAGGCCGTTCCAGTTATTCGTTTCGAGCATCAGAACTGCGAAAATTTTGAGTTTCTCAAGCGTTTCTTACCTCCAAACTGCCATATCTCGCGAACGGATTGACCAATCCGCATAATTTCTGTTGCATCTGAAAGTAGAAACTCGTCCGATTACAACGGTATGCGTACTTCTCCACTAGGCCGTTCTAGTCATTCGTTTCGAGCATCAGAACTGCGAAAATTTTGAGTTTCTCAAGCGTTTCTTATCTCCAAACTGCCATATCTCGCGAACGGATTGATCAATCCGCAAAATTTCTGTTGCATCTGAAAGTAGAAACTCGCCCGATTTCAACGGTATGCGCACTTTTCCCCTAGGCGGTTCTAGTTATTCGTTTCGAGCATCAGAACTGCGAAAATTTTGAGTTTCTCAAGCGTTTCTTAATTCCAAACTGCCACATCTCGCGAACGGATCGACCAAACCGCAAAATTTCTGTTGCATCTGAAAGTAGAAACTCGCCCGTTTACAACGGTATGTGTAGTTTTCCCCTAGACCGTTCTAGTTATTCGTCTCGAGCATCAGAACTGCGAAAATTTTGAGTTTCTCAAGCGTATCTTACCTCCAAACTGCCATATCTCGGGAACAGATAGACCAATCCGCAAAATTTCTGTTGCTTCTGAAAGTAGAAACTCGCCCGATTACAACGGTGTGCGTACTTCTCCCCTAGGCCGTTCTAGTCATTCGTTTCGAGCATCAGAACTGCGAAAATTTTGAGTTTCTCAAGCGTTTCTTATCTCCAAACTGCCATATCTCGCGAACGGATTGATCAATCCGCAAAATTTCTGTTGCATCTGAAAGTAGAAACTCGCCCGATTACAACGGTATGCGCACTTTTCCCCTAGGCGGTTCTAGTTATTCGTTTCGAGCTTCAGAACTGCGAAAATTTTGAGTTTCTCAAGCGTTTCTTACCTCCAAACAGCCACATCTCGCGAACGGATTGACCAATCCACAAAATTTCTGTTGCATCTGAAAGTAGAAACTCGCCCGATTACAACGGTATGTGTACTTTTCCCCTAGGCCGTTCCAGTTATTCGTTTCGAGCATCAGAACTGCAAAAATTTTGAGTTTCTCAAGCATTTCTTACCTCCAAACTGCCATATCTCGCGAACGGATTGACCAATCCGCATAATTTCTGTTGCATCTGAAAGTAGAAACTCGTCCGATTACAACGGTATGCGCACTTCTCCCCTAGGCCGTTCTAGTCATTCGTTTCGAGCATCAGAACTGCGAAAATTTTGAGTTTCTCAAGCGTTTCTTATCTCCAAACTGCCATATCTCACGAACGGATTGATCAATCCGCAAAATTTCTGTTGCATCTGAAAGTAGTAACTCGCCCGATTACAACGGTATGCGCACTTTTCCCCTAGGCGATTCTAGTTATTCGTTTCGAGCATCAGAACTGCGAAAATTTTGAGTTTCTCAAGCGTTTCATACCTCCAAACTGACATATCTCGCGAAGGGATTGACCAATCCGCAAAATTTCTGTTGCATCTGAAAGTAGAAACCCGCCCGATTACAACGGTAGGTGTAGTTTTCCCCTAGGCCGTTCCAGTTATTCGTTTCGAGCATCAGAACTGCGAAAATTTTGAGTTTCTCAAGCGTTTCTTACCTCCAAACTGCTATATCTCGCGAACGGATTGACCAATCCGCAAAATTTCTGTTGCATCTGAAGTAGAGACTCGCCCGATTACAACGGTATGCGCACTTTGCCCCTAGGCCGTTCTAGTTATTCGTCTCGAGCATCAGAACTGCGAAAATTTTGAGTTTCTCAAGCGTTTCTTACCTCCAAACTGCCATATCTCGCGAAAGGATTGACCAATCCGCAAAATTTCTGTTGCATCTGAAAGTAGAAACACGCCCGATTACAACGGTGTGCGTACTTCTCCCCTAGGCCGTTCTAGTCATTCGTTTCGAGCATCAGAACTGCGAAAATTTTGAGTTTCTCAAGCGTTTCTTATATCCAAACTGCCATATCTCGCGAACGGATTGATGAATCCGCAAAATTTCTGTTGCATCTAAAAGTAGAAACACGCCCGATTACAACGGTATGCGCACTTTTCCCCTAGGCGGTTCTAGTTATTCGTTTCGAGCATCAGAACTGCGAAAATTTTGAGTTTCTCAAGCGTTTCTTACCTCCAAACAGCCACATCTCGCGAACGGATTGACCAATCCACAAAATTTCTGTTGCATCTGAAAGTAGAAACTCGCCCGATTACAACGGTATGTGTAGTTTTCCCCTAGGCCGTTCCAGTTATTCGTTTCGAGCATCAGAACTGCGAAAATTTTGAGTTTCTCAAGCGTTTCTTACCTCCAAACTGCCATATCTCGCGAACGGATTGACCAATCCGCATAATTTCTGTTGCATCTGAAAGTAGAAACTCGTCCGATTACAACGGTATGCGTACTTCTCCACTAGGCCGTTCTAGTCATTCGTTTCGAGCATCAGAACTGCGAAAATTTTGAGTTTCTCAAGCGTTTCTTATCTCCAAACTGCCATATCTCGCGAACGGATTGATCAATCCGCAAAATTTCTGTTGCATCTGAAAGTAGAAACTCGCCCGATTTCAACGGTATGCGCACTTTTCCCCTAGGCGGTTCTAGTTATTCGTTTCGAGCATCAGAACTGCGAAAATGTTGAGTTTCTCAAGCGTTTCATACCTCCAAACTGCCATATCTCGCGAAGGGATTGACCAATCCGCAAAATTTCTGTTGCATCTGAAAGTAGAAACTCGCCCGATTACAACGGTAGGTGTAGTTTTCCCCTAGGCCGTTCTAGTTATTCCTTTCGAGCATCAGAACTGCGACAACTTTGAGTTTCTCAAGCGTTTCTTAATTCCAAACTGCCACATCTCGCGAACGGATCGACCAAACCGCAAAATTTCTGTTGCATCTGAAAGTAGAAACTCGCCCGTTTACAACGGTATGTGTAGTTTTCCCCTAGACCGTTCTAGTTATTCGTCTCGAGCATCAGAACTGCGAAAATTTTGAGTTTCTCAAGCGTATCTTACCTCCAAACTGCCATATCTCGGGAACAGATAGACCAATCCGCAAAA